>NC_058022.1:26468098-26768098 GCF_019176455.1 Solea senegalensis | reverse complement strand
CCAGATCTCTGAATAATAATAACAATGCGTTTTATTTCTGAAGAGCTTTAACAATGCTCAAAGACACTTTACAACAAATTGAAAAAAACATTAAAAAAAAAAAAGTGAAGGCACATATGAGGAGAGAGAGTTCAGTAAGGAAATGACAGTGATGGAAAAGGCCCCCTCACTCTTTTAATATTTCCTCACCCATTATTCTGCCAGATAAGGCATCATTTTATAATTATGGCTATTGATAATTAGAATATTGACCCCCAAATTCAAGATTCAAGCTTCCTGCATTTCATTTGGGTTTCAGACATATGGCTAGTATAATGTTATAAAATATAGTATTTATTCAGGAAAATATTGCTAAATCAGTGGCCCAACCGTGACATTACAGCAAACGGATGTCAATTGATAGTAATTCATTATACAATTATACAATAACCTTCTATAAAAGTACAGTATCTAGGACACTTTGATGTACTGAATTGAGTTGAGTGAATTTAGTCAGCAATTTTTAGAGTGTAGCGTTTCTTATCTAAATCACTTCCTCATACGTTCTGTCTTTGCCTCTTTATTATTCTCCAAACTGTATAATTCATGTAGAGAGATGCATAACAAGCCGTTTGTTTACATTGGTCAACGCCAGTCACGTGATCACAACACACCCTGGGGGTCAAAGTTGACTCTCCTCGATATTTGGCCCGGTACATCAATGTCACAGGACGGAAATAAGCGGCCACCACTGCGTCCACTTTTAGGTGTCGGGTTTTACGCATGGCGTCCGGGATCCCGGCGCAGAGCCACGCACCTCCAAGGGCGCTACTATTTCGAGGTGGGAATGCTGCGACACCCACTGCACACCTGCTGCTCTGTGTCTGCTCCTGTGTGACAGACCCGCTGGTCCTCCTCCTCCTCCTCCTCCTCCTCGTCCAGCCTGGAGTTCTGTTCTTGTGGTCTCACCTTTGCGCTCTGCCTCCGGTCACTTGCTCTGGATTTTCACCCTGCGCCTCTGTCTCGCTTCCCGGTGGATTTAACCTGTTTGACTGTTCGCCCATCCAGATCCAGAAGAAACTTTTTGTTTTTATTCATTCATTTCTTAAACACCCAGTGCCCTGTTATCGATGGCGGAGGGTGTGCGTCCTGAGGACTACTGCGACGAGCCCGCGGAGGACGATTTTGGAGAGATCATCAAGTGTCGATCAGGTAGGAGATCAAAGTGTGTGTGTGTGTGTGTGTGTTGACCATATGCTTGTGTATGTAATATTAAAGACCCCTCTGCCCACTCTGTCCAATCTGTCGATGCAGACAGAGGATGCACTTCAGAAACAATCCCAAACTTTCTTTATTGACCTTGATATTTATTTATTTTTATGATCAATATCAGAGTTGTCAGATTTTGGGGCAGGTTTCACCCTCTCAGTGGATTCACAGGTGTGATGCAGAAGCAGGTTGAGAGTTGTGATTACAAAGGTTGACTGACTCTGTAGACAATCCTGTTTGTGTTGACAAGTCTGATTAATAACAATTTAATGAGTAACCAGTCATTTTAAAGGAATCATCCACTCTTACTGCTAATCAACGTCATTTTTACATTTCAGTAAAGTGGGACAACTTCTTTTAAAGGACAGGAAGAGGCAAAGGCAGATATACGCTGACTTATAAAATTCAAACTTGAGAAACGCTGAATCCTACGTTTTGATTTACTGTTGCCTGATAAAAAGTCATGTCTTTCAATCACTTTGAATCACTGATATTCCTGTAGTCTTCATGTCCAGGCTGACGTAACCATGGTGACATCACTATGACATCATCAGGGTTACTTTCTCAGACAGTTGTGGTCCTGAGAATGTAGAAGTTACGGACTGCTCCTTTAAGCAAAATAACCATCAATCCCATCAAAGAAATCAGAGCCCGTACATGTTTATTAATATTATACTTATGTTTGCTGATAAAGTCACGTGTATGTGACATTTAAATTAAATAACATCTATGTGATGCCACACAAGTTCTTCATATTATTGATATGAAATGATTTGATGATTATTTAAGAAAACAAATGGATTTTGAGAAGTTATTTTATCCAGTACTAAGATTCATGGCAAGTTCGAATTAAAAATATTTTAAGTTGCTGATAACTGATTGTTTTTCATTTTTATTTGTTTTTACAATCAATGTTTTATTTGTTTTATGCTGGCTGTTCTCTGACATCAATCAACAAACAGGCAGTGATTTAAAATAACTTTTTTAAAATGACAAATAAAAAACATTTATGTGTAAAAGTAAGTGTACAATTTGCTTTTGAGTGTTAAAGCTTATTTCACTCACCTAAACAATGTCTGTCAAAATACAAATCAGTGAAGTGAACTTAAATGTGTTTTATAGAAAACTATAACATTTCTCTGTAGTGCTGGTAAAATAACTTTAAAGTGTTTTTTGTGGATTAAGACCTGGTTTTAGGGTTAGGATTAGAATTGGTTTAAGATTAGTGTTAGGGTTAGGGAATGCATTATGTCTATGAGGTGTCCTCACTAAGACAAACAAGTTTGTTTGTGTGTGTGTAAAACACTGTAAAACATGGCTGCCACTCGCACTCATGTGATGATGTTGTTTGCTGAGGTTATTAATAACCTGTTAAATACCTCACGGAGCATGTTTCCCAAACTTGTTATAAGGCGCCCCAACTATTTAAAGATCACACACTATCGCGACCCAGTTCACAAATCAAATCACAAGTTTGCCCCACTTATAACATTTGTGACTATTTTTTTTTTACTACTATTTCTGTAACACCTACAAGTATTTTAAAGTGGTAAACCAGATTTTCTCAGAGATTATGTTTGCTAAATGAATCACAACTTCATATGCAAGTTATTTGAAACCTAATGTATGACCCATATGTGGGTCCAGATCCACTTTGTGTGAATGACTGACAAAGTCACCTTCGTCCCTGTGAGATAGTTCAGCCCAAAACTAAACTAAGTCTAAGTTGTTTCTGGGCTAACTTGCAACCCAGACACACCCAGGCTAAAAGTGTCCTCGGTGAAAGTGTCCCGTGTGTGCGTGAGGGATCTCTGGTATGAGTTAGAGGCCATGGGGCTTTTATTTCCCTGTGATAGCGCTTGTTAATACTTATGTGACCTATAATGGTCCAGTGAGTCAGAGCGAGTGACTGAGACGGACAGATGGACAGCTTCTGGGACAGGTGATAGTGATCTTCTTCCTCGTCTTCCTACTGTAGGTGATTTCCTTTCACACACGTCTCTCTCTTTCTCTGTGTAAATAACTTTTCCTTGAGTGACCCGCATGTTTAAATAAAGCTGCGATGAATAAATAAAGCCCTTACTCCCTCGCTCCCTCACATACTGCTCTCTCTCGTGTGTGTGTGTGTGTGTGTGTGTGTGTTTCTTGCCCTTTCCCCCCCTCGGTACAGCTGGTGGGTCATCTCATGCTGGAAATAGCGGTCAGCTGGCCTGATGGTTGGCTGCTGCACAGTGTCAGATAGCCCACTTTGGACGGCTGCCACTCCTCTGCATTATCCTCTCTATATTTTCACTCTCCTCCTCCTTTGCTTTCAGTTTTTCCACACACCCTCACTCACTCACTCGCTCTCTCCTCAATCTTACCCATGACCTCATCCCTTGTTCTTCCATACGTGCTGCTCTCCTTTGCTTCCCAACATCAGCTTCTTCTTCAAAGTTAAATATCCTTGTTATTTTCTATCGTTCCTACTCTTTTGACGTGGCGCCGCCTCTTTCTCTCCGAACATATTTGACCACCCAAGTGTCTGACTGTCTGTGAGGAGCTAAATCGAGCTGTCTGTAACTGTGCTGGAGGCCCCACAGCAGATATTTAACATACCGTATACAGTGTGATGTAATGTATACATGCGTCCACAAGTCCAAATTTAAACCAGGGAACTTTTGTTGTGCTTCCATGAATCCTGAATTAAAAAAAAATTAATTTCTTGATATTTTCTGTAAACAGGTTTGTAGTTTGGCTGAAGTATGTGGAGTAAGTCAAACAAGTCAGTCAATGAATGCACTGTAATATGCAGTTAGGTGTGAAAGTAATGTGGATTTTCAGCGTTAAATCTATAGACAAGACGCTAATATTCAGCCTCTGTTTGGAAGAGAAATGATTATTTGAATGCTGCGTCTGAAAACAGACTTTACCATGCAAAACTATCAGACCTGACTGAGGGAGTGTTTGTGTGTATACAGCATTCATTCCATCAATCTGTGGAGCTGCGATTTAGTGCTATACCGCCATACAAGAGTCACGAGCGCGATGTCCTCCTGTTTGCTCCTGATCGTAGTCGTAGCTGTGACCAAGACAGTATCTTCATAGTTGTATGGAAGAAAATGAGTGGATAATCTGCTCTAAGTCAACCTTCAAATGAATCACTATCTAGTTGGATAATAGATGAATGCACTCAAGTATTTCTGTGATTTTAGCTTCTGAAATGTTACTGTTGAAACGTTTCTTTGCTCCTCTATGACAAAAACGCTGAATGTCCTTGGTTTGTTTGAGGACATTATGAAACATTGCTCGACACTTTTCACCATTTTTTTTTTGACATTTTACTGAACAACCTGTTGTTTAATTAAGATAAAAAAAAGATAATGAAAATATTTTTGTGTTCAATACTCCAACCATGAATATCTATGGATACCAATATCAGTCCAATTTAAACTATTGAACTGTGAACAACCCATTTGAGAACATGCATTTATCCAGCCATTTCAAAAAACATCTGTCTAACAAATATTGTTTAACCGCATGAAGTCTGACTAATACTGGGTTTTATTCTGTTCCTTCTGTGTCTCGTGTCACTTTTCCTCACCTCCTCTCATTTATTCCTCCTCCTCCTCCTCCTCTTCCTCTGAGAGAGAACCACCCTGCTGCACAAGTGTCCACTAACCCTCCTTTACTCATTTTATTTCCAACATTCCTCCACAGACACTCCCTCTATCCTGCCAGAATAACAACAGCACACTTCACACCTTGTGCCGAATCCAACTCAGTGAGACGGTGAAAATGAAACAATGCTGTTACTAATTTGTTGAGCTTGACTGAGGAACACCATTCGGGAAATTAAATTGTGAAGTCACCAGAATGGTTTATAAAATCGAAACAGGCCTTACAGGAATGAGAATGCAACCATAGTTGAATAGAACGGAGAATCAGTCACAGCTCGGAGGTGAATGTGCTTTAATTCTGAATGATTATTTCATTATGGCATTATTTTAATATACATGTTATGTCAAAGTCCACCTGGTTTTTATAGACTTTTGCATGTACTTTAGGAGTACAGAGTGTGCCTTTTGCATTTTAGTAGAAGTTTAAGTTTACTACTGTGTGCAGAATAGATGTAGTCCAGGAAGAAGGAAAGAAGCGGTTAGCCACCAGAGGGCATCTTTTCTGGTTGAATGAATGGTTTGGTTTTAGATTGTGAACGAGTTTCAAAAACTGGCATGAAAAGGGGCAGGATATGTGTCGGAGAGTGGCCTCTTTGGTGCTATAATAAAGTCTGATGATGGTGAACTTCTCAGGCATAATTCTTGTCTTCACTGATTGATATTTAGTGGTTTTTCAGGAGTCTGGCTGTTGGCTGCTCGTCCAATCTGGTGGCAGCAAGGGCAAACCTTTACACAGTTTACAGGAAAACAGTGACCGCCTTGATGAAGGAACCAGACTTTGGACAATTGTCAGCTTGTAAACACCAACATTTATCTAATTATGATAATAAATGACTTTGGAATGTAGTTTATTTATGAATACAGTATAGACAAAGAAGTGTGTATGTACATAATGTATGTCTAAACTACCAAGTAATGGCATGCATGGACAGGAGATGGCAGCAAAGGCAATGGCTGGCGTTGTTGCAGCTCACAGAGAGACTGGGTAAGACGCTGGCAATGAAGATGAATGTGTGGGAACTGATCCATCAGTTCTTCTGAGATTTGTGTCTGGCTCTGAATGAGAGAGAGTAGGAAAAAAACAGAGAGAGGGGAGCAGACGCAAAACAAGAAAGATGGTGAAAAAGAACAGCAACAGATGTTTTCTTGTGGCAGGAGAAATGTGGGCGGTGAAAACAAAAATGACTGAGAAGTGATGGATGTGATCACACGCACTCTTGTCAGGATGGAGTGAAGGGCTCTGATATGACCTACATGGAGTTTCTGGGTCACTTTAGAGCAGAAGACGAAGAGGTGGAGGGGGAGGAAGAGGCTCTGTGGGGATGCTGTAATGAGTCTGGCAAATCCCAGGGGAACTTTGGTTTTTGTAGAATCGGGTTGTTCTCCATTCTCATTGCAATGCACAGCAGGACTCATCGATCAGTCACGCTGGAGAGAAGTGTGAGTCGGCGGAAGCGATACATTTCAGTTAGAATGTTGAGACATCAATGCAATGTGATTAGAATCCGAAATCCCGTTGTGCCCGGATTAGTTGGGATTTTCAACTCAAATCATGGATCCATCAGTTGGAGTGAACCTTAAAACAGGAAAACAACAGATGAGGGAAATCGGCATGTGAAGAAACACACCGATTATTTGTTAGTCGGCTCAATGCGTAGATCTGAAGTCACTGTCTCGTCACTTCACCCTCCGAGACAGAGAAGGTCATTGAACGCAGATGATATAGAAATGAGATCAGCTCCACTTTAATCCTGGATGCTACATCACCATCACACACATTCTACACACATTCTGTGTGTGCTCTTGTATGTCTATCCATGATGGCTGACACTAAAATGAATCAACTCGTTTTTGGAAATGGACTCAAGAATATGAAGATATTCAATTATACCCATGACATGTCTAGTGTTACATTTACTGACAACATTTGTTTTGTGTTGCGACTGTTGTTATGGATAATATATGTTTACTTGCGTCACTCATCACAAATAACTGCGCAGTTGCACAATTACAGCAACTGCAAAGCTAAATATCAAAATATGAAAATAACATTAACATATTTCAACTCGAGAAATCACCACATGTCTGGACAGACGGGATCATCAAAATATGGACCTGATCCAGACTTTTAAGGTCTAGTGTCTAGGATTTAAAAGGGATGTATCTACATAAATTGAATATTCCTAATTATGTTTTCATTCATTCATTATTACCTGACAAATAAAAACTATTGTGTTTATATGATCTGACAGTTACTCCATACCTCCATATTTGTACAGTAGCCTAGAATGGACAAATCAAACACAGACTCAGTGGAGGGGTTTTTACTTATCTTATGTACACTTGTGGGTGTGGAGCGTGAAACGGTATTTAGACGCCACTAAATCTTACATACTGTTCCTTTAAAAGGCAAAGTATAACTTTTCCAACAGGGTTAAAGGCCATGTAAGGAGCACTCAATACAAATAAAGTGCTAGAAACTAAAGATAAGAAGCAGGATTCATAAATATATCGTGAAATAAAACTGTTTGTGTGTGAAATATATGGTGCTTTTTGTTTATAACAGAAAGCCTTAGGAGTGTGTGTGTGTGTGTTTTTTGGTGGAACTCTTCAAAGAAATACTTTACCTTTTATATTTCAGGGCAGTCGTTTTCCGAATGCACACTCTTCCTGGATTTAACAAGCTAAGTTATATAAATGATAGAGAAGAGATAGGAAAGATGCAGAGAAAAGGGAAATTTAATCTAAAAGACTGATATCACCTCCTATCTGCTTCTTCCTTCTCCATACTTCAACATCTAACTCAAAACCAGTAGAATATCAAATGCACTAAAAGAACTCAGAATATTTTACGGATGTCATAAGTGTGTGTGTGTGCGCTTGAACTTGTATTTATCTGTTTGTGAGGTCCAAAAATGTAAAAAAAACAATCGTTGTGAGGACATTTTGAGCTTGTGGGGACATTTTTTCTGGGCCTCACAATTTTAAAGGGCTTTTTCAGGGTTAAGACCTAGTTTTAGGATTAGGGTTAGAATTGGGTTTAGTTTAGGGTTACGGTTAGGCACTTAGTTTTGATGGTTACGGTTTGGGTAAGGGGCTATCAAATGCTTTTCTGTCGACGGGTCCTCACGAAGATATAAAGAACAACTTTGTGTGTGTGTGTGTGTGTGTGCGCACTTGTACATTAGCAGAATTTCCTGAAAGTGCTTTTGAAGAATTACTTCCTCTGTAAGTGCTGCACAGACAAAGCAGGGAAGTGTCATGTTTGAGATGCTGGAACCAGATGCCAGCCCTTAGGCAAGGAATGTTTAAACAGTTCATTAATAAGCAGAGAATCAAGTATTTAATAAAAGTTTGACTCTTCCCTACATAATAAAACTCAAGCGTAATCCAGATGTTTCGTAATAAATCCTGTAGATTGTCGGTGTCTCCGAGAAAAAAACATTTTTTTCACCTGACATGGCAGGCTGATTGCTGAGGCTTCAGTGACTTGCCCGTGTTTCTTTAAACATCTGAGAAGAAAGCACAAGGTCTGAAAGAGCTGCCGAGTGGAATCATCGTGATGGGAAACACGTCATCATCAAACATCTTCCTCTATCCTTCCTTTAGTGAAACTCTTTTGGAGTTGTTTGTGTTTTTCTGGCTCCAGCTCAATCCTATAATTGGTAGCAAAGCTTTGGAAAGCCACGTCAACAGAGAGGAAGCCCTGACATGAGCTCCTCTACTGTCCTGCACAGTAGAGGTTTTTAGATCTTCTGAAGTGGTCAGATCTCAGGTTGACTTCATGGCTGACTCCACCATGAAATCATCACATTTTTTTTAGTTTCTCCCTGGGACTGCAGGGAAGTGGAAGTCTGAGCACATCTTTACCACCAGAGTCGGTGCCCACTTCAAAGCAGTTCAGTACAAGTGCATGTGCAATAATCCAAATAGTCCAAACTTCCCCCTCCACGTTCTGATGTAGGTATTTGACGATATCAAAAATGTTATCATCCAAAATAAGTGTCATTCAAGAACTAAACAGTGTATTTTCTGAGTGTGACAGTAATCATTTCCTGTAGTTATGAAGGAAGTTACTCCAGAATGTCTTCATAACACTGTAAAAATCCACAAAAAAAATCTTCTGACATTGGTTCTGGCTTTTTCACACGCCACCATCCTCAACTCCTCAACCTCAAAACTTTACAACAAGGTCACTAATGACATGCCCAAAACAAACCAAGTCTGGGTGAAAAAAGGTTCCTTCCCGAAATGAAATTGAGGAATCATTACTTGCATAGACTGTAATTTTTAGGAGACAGTGTTGCTCATAGGTCATGCCATCTTGGAGGTCGTCTTTGGCTTGTATAACCTCTGACCTGGAACACTGTGTGTGCATTACCGCACGCACAAGCTCAGCTTTGTCCTGTGCTACCAGAGGTGTAAAGTAATGAATTACATTTACATTGATTAGGTTGTTTGTGTACTGTAATTTTTAAAATTTGAAATTTTATTTTTACTTAAATATGTTTTTTTGGAAGTACTGTACTTGTATGTTTTAAATCACATCAGTTACTGGGTAAAAAGTACAAAAGTGTGTGTGTGTGCACGCGCTGTTTCTCTCTCTCCCTCTTTCTCTCTCTGTGAGTTTGTGTTCTCTCTCTTTCCCTCCCTGACTTGTGTGCGTTTGTGCGCTCTCTTTCAGTGTCCACCAGTGTTTTCTGTGTGTGTTGTATTGCTGTTGCTCTGTCAAGATTCACTACCATGTTTAAAACATCAAGTGCCAAATTTGTCCTTCACAGGAGAGAATCTGTGTTTAAAGTTTAAACAGTCTTTGAATTTAAATATACTTTTTTTGTTGATTCTGCATTCATTCCATGATTTTATGTCAATAAATATCTGTTATAAGCTTCACGTTTAGAGACAAGAAAGAACCTTGTTAAAAAAGTAGCTACCTTTTACTCTGATTACATATTAAACAAGCTTTATTTTAACTTGAGATCATTTTTAGACCAGTACTTATAATTAAGTAAAATGTTATCAAAATATTGTTACTTTTACTTGAGTCGAATATTTCACTACTGTCTGCTACACTTTCAAAGATAAAATGGAAGCTTTATAGCTTTTTGAACTGCTCAGGAATGTGTGCACATTCTTCTGAAATTTACCCGTGAATCAGAACAACTTTGTGGGAATCCAGCTACAACCTGGATCAAGGCCACCTGTGCTTGGGCAGCTCTACTAAGCACTTTCTCTGTTACATTTAGTAAAGGAACATGCACTGTTTTGGTGTATGGAGGCAGCGTGTAAAAACATTTCTTTCAGCCTCTCACCTGGATCCTTTGTTGACGTGGTGATCAGACGCGTTGTAACGAGGGAGGTTGGATGAGACTTCACCTCACACGACCGTCTCGACAACTGCACATGCGTCAGGTGGCCTTGATCCAGGTTGTTTCTTGATTTTTGCCGTTTTGTTCTGCCTCACCGGGGGAATGTCTGAAAAATATGCACACATTCTCTGGCAGTTTAAAGAATGCTGTAGCGTCACGGTCCAAAGTTAAGCATGTGTGCATAATGATGCACACACAGGCCTTCAGGATGTTAGTCTGCGTTAGTCTGAAGTGAGCTCAGTTACGTTGTTATAGTGATGACAGATGTACCATCAGAGGCTTGTACGACAAACACTAGATCACGCAATCAGTGTAGCATTTCCTCTACTGCATATTGCATGTGCAATGAACTGTGCATCAAAGCCACGTCGCTTGTGAACCCCAAACAAAAACACTGTCACACTGCCTGCCCTGTTAAGGAAAGCACACAGAGAGTGAACCGCTCAGCCATTACAGAGCACATCTTTTGAGATCATCATTGGCTTGATGATGCTTTCTGTGACTTCCTGTCAAAGTCTTTTTATGGTTTTGTCGCTGGGAGAAATGACATGCTCGGTAGGAATGGGAGTATGTGTTTGTAAGAATGACTTAAAGGGTGTGAGAAATGTCGTCTCCACCCATGTTAATGGGCCAGTCTGTAAGAAATCCTGACATCTAATGGTGACTCATCCATTCAAGCACTAACGAGCTGCTGTAGAATGGTGGCACAAAAAGGCGGCCTCTGTAAAGCAAGGCCCTTGCTTTAAGTGCAAATAAAGGCTTATTCTGAGCAACTAGTCTCCTACTGGACGATACCAGCTGTCAATCACACTGGTGTCCTCTCATATGTCGTGCCTTGTCGTCTATTTTCTTCTAAATGGGAACATCCTGAGGCCATTAACTCCTCAGGACAATGTTTACTGACTTTATAAATCTATTGAGAAGTAGAAGCTCCCCCCCACCGGTGCCTAACTTCTGTCCTTATTCCTGGGCTTCACTTTTCAAACAACCAAATACTCAAAAAGAACTTTAAAGGCTGAAGTGGAGATGTGAAGAGTCAGCCAGTCATAACTTTAGGCAGCTGCCCTCACATCCATTTTTATATACGGTTGTTCCTTAGGTCATCCCTCTAGAAAATGTCATGGATTTAGGTTCAGTGGTTTTTAAGTGGTCTTTTTAAACAGACAGACAGATAGACAGACAGACGGACATCACTGAAACCACAACCTATAAGTAGCCTTGATTTATTGCACCGCCTTGCTTTCCTTAAAAAAAAGCGTCAGCTGCCACAGTGCGGTCAGAGCATTGGCACGTCTGTGACATCACTGCAGTTCACAGCTGCTCACTTTCATCCCCTTGAGTTTTGTTTTTTTTTATTTTGTGTGTGTGCTTTTAAAGCTGTGCCAGAGTGTCACACTTCCACATGTGGAGGGCAGTTTACTCACACTGCTGGAAGAACCTGCAGCCACTGAGGGCATCAAACATTATGCCCTCTAAAAATGCAGAAATACTCTTTGCCAAGCTCCAAACAGGCCGTGGGGGTTGTTGTTGTTGTTGTTGTTGTTGTTGGAGATGCAGCTGCTTTGTCCGTTGTTGACAAATTTAAATTTAAGATCACTTGTTCTTTCTGTGTGCTTGTTCTACCTCTTGCTTGTCTCCTGTGTGACAAAAATAGATCATCAAAACCATACGCATTGAAATATGCAAATTGTGTGTTGGCCACTGCTGTTCAGTGCAGTTATAAGATTTCTAGATTCAGAAATATAAGATATTGCAGTCTGAAGCTCAAACATCGTGCTCTTCAGATGAGAAAATATGCTTTATTCTTTGATGGAAATAAATGTCAAGTATTTATGATTTAATTTTAAGATGCAAAAGTGATCAGTCATAACAACTATGAATCATTTAGCAACTACAATATATGTCGGAAATAACAGAAAATAATCACAATAACATTTTTGTTTTGCCATATTGTGCAGATCTATCTTGATAATCTCAATCTATAAATACATAAATAATCCCAAGAAAAAAATACATGGAGAATTAAAAAAGACACAAAGAGCATGAAATTAAAAGTTTCCTTAGAATATTATCTTTGTTTGTAATTCGTTACTTGCAGTGTGTAGCATCCTAAGAAGTGTCCTACGCTAAGGAAATGTCCTTAGAAGAATAGGTGGACTAACCTGTGTGTGCATGTATGCGTGTGTGTGTGTTAGTATCAGCACAGTGAGTACAGTTCCTTCTATCTTGCAGCTCAGCAGGTTATAAATCTACAGCTGCTCAGCCTCGTCTCTTTGTTCCCTCAGTCTCTCCACTTCTCTCTCCTTCCCTCCTCCTCCTGCTCTTGTCTTCTCTTGTTGTGCTTGTCTGTCCTGCTATTGTTTTCAGATTCTCATTTTCATCTTTCCACTTCATACCTTCTAATTTACTCATAGTGTCAGATCTTTGACACGTGCACACATGCACACAGACGTTACTCCCCTTTTTGGTTAGTCTCATTTTTTATCCATCCACGGTTTTCCTTACGAATGCAACCTTTTACTCACAACTTGAGATCCTCAGGTTTCACTGAACAAATTGGAATTTCATGGTGAAATGTTAAAGCTCGACCTCAGTGGGATGTCACAAAACATGTTTTTGGAAATAACAACACTTGAATTATGCACTCAAATCCTCTCCTTACTCCTCACTTAGATCTTGTGCACATCAGCTTATTCATGCATGGCTGTTGGAGGCGTCCAACCACGACCTGGTGATTGTATTTGCCGCCTCACATGGTGTCTCAAAGCTAATGTAAGGTAAAGAGCGAAAGACGGAGATGATTTTTAGAGAAAACGGGTGCTGTAGTGAAGGAAATATTCTAGAGGTGGAGAGAGACAGATGGCTGGAGGTCAGATGGAGGCCACTCTGGTTGAAAGGTTGAATGAATGATAGAGAAGAGGAAAGGATAGAGGGCAAAACAAGCCCAGGGGATGAGAGACGTTAGATGATGGAAGGACTCAGGGAGGGATGGACGAGGGAAGGATGAAAAAGCAGAGAGCAGCGTGCCAAAGTTCATAGAGAAAATCAGCATTTTTTTATTTAGCTCATGGGAACTCAGACGCTGCTGTTCTACTTTTGCCTCATTTGGTAAGTTTGTATCATGTAGGTAAATCCAAACTAAGAATTTCAACCACCGAAGTCACACATTTTAAATGACCAATATGGCAGCAGTCGATCAACAACACCTGCACTTTGGTGTGTGGGGAGTTATGTTTACAAACTTCAATTTCCAGCAACAAAAAGGCTGTCGAACAGCAAGAAAAAAGTAACACACATATACTTAAGATATTGTAAACTAAAGCAGATGTCGTTTTTTTATGATGAGCCTTTTGTTAAGTGACTAAAATCTGTTTTCCCTTCTGTCCCTGTGCTGTCAGCCATGTTATCTGTGCTCGGTGAATTAAGTGTTGAAAATGCCAATATTTCATGTGACCACACTAAAACCAGAATTATCCCTGGAATGTAGTTGAAAATGTGTTATGGTCCCTGAATATTAAGTCGCAATAAGCGTATGTTGTGCAGAAAAACCAGAAACTCTTGTTGACTTGTTTTTATACAGTTTGTTGCGGCTTTCCCTCCAAGCGCGGGGCTTAACGTGGCTGCGTTTCATTGAAGAGCTGCAGGGTGTCTTGGTGGATCAGTGAGCGCCGCCACTGTGCCTCCAATTTCAACAGCCACTGAACCCTCTCCTCCCCTCTATCTTTTTCCTGCCATTCTCTAATTTCTATTTACGGTCTCTGCGTTTAGCTGACGCAACCACAGCAACTGCCTGAATGTTACAGTAGATTAAGCGTCGACTCGTATCATCAGCATTACACGCTCCCTTTACGTGGAGTCCGAGGATGAGATCCGCGATGTTATCTCTGTGACCGTGGAAGGATCATTGAAGAGGGAAAGTAAATGAAGAAGAGAGTTCCCCTTTTCTCTGAATTAGCAGGAAGAAGCTGTGTTTGAGTCCGCCTGCAGGGCTTGTTCACACCAGTGTCAAATGGAAAAGTTTTGATTTCACTTCATTCCAGTGGAATTAACATAAGAATTGGATTTGCTCACAGAGGCAAAGTCACTGTATGTTAATTCTTAATGGGGAGTTTGACTTAAGTGAACTCTGACCTGTTTTTTTTGGCAGAACTAATGTTTGAGGTCAGCGCTCATTCATCCATTAAGATTATCATCATATATGTATATAATATAATACAATTCCACCTTTCTATTCACCTATTATTATGTATGATATACTGTCCTTTAGCGCTGAAACAATTAATCTATTAATCTAAAATACGAAATTAATCTATTTTGATTTTGAAGCTTTTTTCATGATTAAAACAAGATTTCCGATTGTTTAAGCTTCTTAAATGTGAATATTTTCTTAATTTCTTTGCTCTGGATAACAAAGAAATCATTAAAAGTGAATCATTTTGGACAAGACATTTAAGAACGTCATAATTTCCAGGTTTGACAAACACCGATCAACATTTTTTAAGGTTTTCTGACATTTTATGGACCAAACGATTAATCGATCAATCGAGAAAATAATCGACAGATTCATTGATTATGAAAATAATCGTTAGTTGCAGCCCTGCAATACTTACCTTTTTATTTATAAATTGTTCTGTGTGCAGCACCACTGAGCCCAAACGGATTTTCCCTTGGAGGACAATAAAGTGAATTGTATCATAAAAAAAAAACCAGGAGCTTATGAAATGCCAGAAGCAGATTTTTTAATAAAATAACTAAAACAAAATGAATGAATGAATGAGGTACAAAGAAAATAAATAGATACAAGTGAGTAAAACATGTTGTTAAACAGTTTAAGATAAACCAGCCAGTCTGTGAATTTACAGTTGCAAAATCACGGTCAAATAATGTGAAGCATGTAAAGTGTGCAACGCTGAATACTAGAAAACAAAAAGTATCTCATTAATTTTTAGGGAAAAAAACGGCATAACACAGTGGAATCCAGAGCATGGAGGGAATAACATTTTGAAGAATAATGGAGACGAAAACAAGTAAAAGGGCTGAGATGCAGATGAAGGAGAGAGAGAGAGCGAGGGATGAGAGACATGAAGAGAGAAGGTAGGAGGGCTGTGGAGGATAGGGACAGGACTGTGATTGCAGTTAATTGCTGTTCACATCCAGGGAGGGTCTAATCACTCTGAGGCCCGGTGCATATGTGTGTGCATGTGTGTGCGCGTGTGTGCACACTATGCTAATTTCCCCCAGCCTCTGGGTATTGCCCTGAGCTCAGTGAAGCAGCCGCCCTCAGCCTTGGTTTATAATTAGCAAATAGATGATATTTCAGAACCTGTCACTGCAAACTGTACATTCAATCAAGATGCTTTTAAACTTAAATAAGAGGAGAGATAACGAGCCAGGACCATAGTCATGTCAAAACTTTATATTTATACATGTGTTGACTGAATTTAAATCCAACTATTTGTCAATAATGGTTCACATTGACTGATTGCCAGTTGTAAAGTTGTCTTGTAAAGAACAAAACAACAATTCCCATGATCTCATGCTGAGAGATCTGCAACTAAAAATCAATTTTATTATCAATGCATTTGTGGAATGAGCTCTCATCTTTATTTTGTCTTAAGAGCAGCCCAGAACTGGAACATACATTATAGCCCAGTCTGAGGCCCACCTGCGCTACCTCCGTGGCCCACCAGTGGGCCGCAACCCACACTTTTGGAAGCACTACACTAAGCAGCCACCTGTACATGTACTTTCAGTGGAAAGTGACAGCAACTGCCTGTGTTACTTAAAACCAAGAGTCACACAACTATAAAACACGAGTCATTAGGAGGAGTGGTCAAGGTCAAAAGTCACGTATGACGCTGATCTGGTGGGAGGGGCTTACTATTTAAGCACCTGGAGATGAGACACACAACAATCAACAGTTTCTTTTGATCCTGCAGGTTTAGAGATCCAGCACCTGTATATGATTGAGATCTTAAGCTTTATTATGCGTACATGTTTCCCAGCAGATGTTTTCTTGCTGTTGAGTCCCTGATTAAAGGCGGCTTTAAATCCTGCTGCTTAATCAGCCGGGGTGGCATGCACGTTTCACAAGATAAAGTATTTTCTAAAAGTGAGAGCAGGCTAAACAGTTTAATTAGCCCTGAGGTTGTTTGTATCCGTGCTATGCTTTTTAACGTCATTCAAAACCACTTTGGGTGTTCAGGCATTGGTTCACATAAAAAGAAGAAGAAAGACATTTTGTTGCTTTGACAAAAGGTATTTTAACTGTTGGGAAACAAATGTAGGTCAAAGGCTTATACAGGTGCATATACACTGAACAATATCACATTAGCTGAGTTTAGTGCGATAAACAAAGTTGTGGTCAAACTATTATATTCAAACTTTGCATATTCTTATCAACTGCTTGAAACTATAACGTCAATTTCACTCTGCTCCATTATAGTTATTACAAATACATGTACTGTACATTATCTACTTTTTCCTTTTTTTTTTACCTTTTTTTTACCTTTAAAAAAATAAATAAATTAAAAATCACAATTACAACAATCCAGTTTTAAAACCCATACACACTTTGTAAAGTGTTATTAGGGTATTGTGTTAATAATAAATAATATCTTCTGTACCATTGCCAGAGCTAATGTTTTTATGGCGTTATTGGGCATTTAGACGAAGACAAATGTGTGTTTGAAAGAAAACAGAGTTGGTGACACATTTACTGTTTGAAATCCCTCCTTGGTTTACTCTGTTACGACCTTATATCCACTATAAAAGACACTCACAGATTATCTTGAAGTTGGTAGTAAATTTTGGACACCAGCTCATCATTGTCATTTTGTGTCATCATTGACTGATGCTGCAGTTAGGTTTTTATTTTTTGGTCCGTTGTTAGAATTTTATATCGGCCGATAGCACAAGTTTTATAGTCAGGATCCAGACGCTGTAATAAAAAGGCAGACAGTGAATAAAGTTTCACTACACAGAAAGACGGAGGTGCTTTTGAAAACCGCCGCTGAATGTAATCACTGGTACGAATGGACTATTGTCACAGCAGGCGTTTGGAGCAGGAACCAGACATGAACGACACCACAAGCTGTTGTAATTTGTTAGAAAACTGTTCGCGTGGCAAAGATTGTCATTTATCAATATGGATGAGAGTGGAGGCAACAGTCAAATCTGAGTTCATTCATGCGTGTTCCGTTGGAGTCTCTCCATTCTGACATGAAAATTCACCACTTAAAAAGATGTGTATTTTGCAAGGTCTTGGACTGTATGACGGCTGAATAACATCGCTAGTGCTTAGTTCTGATTGATCTAAAATACCGTTAAAAAAAATAGAGACATAAATTCTGTTAATTCGTGGTATTTAATTTTTTTTTACCATCAGCAGCAGGAGGTGCGCCTGTGTCTCCTAGATAAGCGCAGCTCCTGCTGGAGATGTGCTCCTCAGTTGGCATTAATGCGAGGCTGGGGTCCAGCTGGTCTACGCCGACGACTGCGGTGCCGTACTTGAGGGCGACAGTAAATCTTTGATGGCGAGTTTTAGGTCGTCGATCTTCACCTACTAAACATTTAGGGTAATGTGCAAAAAGTCTTAAAATGACAAATTCTGTGATCTTTGGTGTACGTTGAATGGAATGAGGTGTCTGAATGTGGGTCTAACATATAAGCAAGATTCCAATGAGTTCAATTCAAACAACCTGGTTTAAATGGTGTAATACATCAGCTATCCACTCACACAACATTTGGACATTGTCTTGATTCCACTTTTCATTTTGCCAAATATAAATTGAACTTGTCATGTCAGATATACAATTTCCACCAAATAGAAATTCCTTTTTCTGGCCGTAACATGTTTCACTGTGTTGTCAAATCTAGTGGTGAGGCATCTGAAGTGAAGGAGTGTGTGCAAAGTCCTCTTCGTTCTCACCACTTTGGCCTCTAACGCCACGTTTTCATCAGCAGTCATCATTCTTGTGTTGCTCATGATACCAAGGGATCAAGGCAGATGCATCATTTGCATCGCCTTTCACACCTTGTTTGCGCTCACATTTGGCCTCCAGCTTGGCGGGAGTTCCAGTTTTGAATTCCCAGTCAATTTTTATTGACTTATAAGCCAGATGTTCTTGTCTGACACAGCAATGCATGTCATTTTTTGGGCCCTAATTGATGCACGGCTTGCCAATTTTATTGTATTTTTCAATATATTCGTATTGTACAGCATTTGTATTATTTTTTTTTAAATAGATGACGTTAATGGAACAGAATATTGTAAGATACTGCGAGATACAGAATTGTCATTCACACACAGACCTACAGTGGACACCTCCGTCTTTATAAAATAATAATTAGCAAACCTCAGGCAAAAGAAAAACTTTAATTATTTGCCCATCATCCACTGCAGTGTGTTTCCAGGTACTTATTAATAAAACTAATCAAATCAAGGAGTGGGATTGCTGGTGGACTATTTCATATGATAATAATGGTTCCAATTATCTCATTAAGTTACAGGAGTAGGTTAGTATTTTCTAAACGATCCCTCAGACATACAATACTGTGGAAATGAGTGCAGTGCAGTGCAGTTTGCGTGACTTGAGGCCGTCTGTTGAATCTGTGAGAGGTTCATTCACTCTCCTCACTCACCTGAGGGAGGCTGAGTGTTTGGCATTTTTGAGTGAGTAAGGTCTTAATAAGTAAACAAAACCCTCAATTGAATTACCCATGCGATTATATCATGGGTTAGAAAAGTCATAATAAATGTAAACAAATGCAGTGATTGGATTACCTCCCATGTCGTGGCTCGGGGGCAAACCTGTTGGATGGATTTTAAAAGGCTCAGGTTTTATTTGGTTCATCAAAGGGGGAACATTTTAAAGCTGACACTGATGTGAACTCCCCGGGCTTGTTAGTTTAATGAAACATCAGCTGAGTAGATTACTGAAGCCTAACACTGCGTCTTCCGTAATCTCCCCCTTTATTCCTCCGCCCCCGCGCGTTACACGCGCACAAACAGGAACGCACAAATTCATTAAAAGACAAAAATCTCAAGTTGACTGTTTATTGTGCTGCCAGGAATAAAGTGGGGGTAATTACAATCGACAATTTTTGAATGTGCGTTTCGGCGCACACTCAAATGTGTCTTTCGTTTTGTTGTGTGTCATTTGAGAAGCGCTCGTTAAGCTAATGACGCCGCCCGCGGGATCGCTCTCTGCGGGAAACATGCATACATTTATCGCCGCTGGCAGGGCAACAAAACAGATGCCATGGCAACTGTAGCCAGGATACAGTACAGTGGATGCTGAGGTCCTTGGCAACCCAGTGAGGGTGAAGACAGCTGGAGTTGACACATGGCTGTGTGTGTTCACAAGGAGTGATTGTGTATGTGCAGTGTATGTGTGTGTGTGTGTGCGTGTGTGGGACAAAGATGAGAGCATGAGCGCTTCTCTCAAGTCCCTTTCCCACCAAGTGCTACTCTTCTGTTCAGTTTCGTACAATTATTTACATTTCAATTGTTCAAAGTAACCGATCGATTGTGTCCACTGTTGGCAGCCTTCTGTTTGGCCTCCTACGAGTCACAGTAGTGCTGTGCCTAAGGTGTGAAGCTGGACTTATTGCAGGAAATCGATGGGAAAACAGAACTGGAGACAGTTCAGAACTGTCTCCAGTTATGAGAGGCGATGCGAGGCGAAGCGTCTTCAACTCAAGCAAGTCCAGTCGCCTACGGCCTACTACTGAAGGAGACTATGACCTGGATGACTGAGAATCTTCACTGACATACCATGCATGTGTTCTTACTCTTCAATGACGTTCTTGGTCGTGTTACACATAGACCGCATATCATAATTTGTCTTCCATTCGGGAGTTGACTGGAAACAGTTTCTGCAGAGGGAATCAAGGGCAGGAGCGAGTGATTACTTAAGGATCACCAGGTGAAGTGCATGAGGGAATTAGGGGAGATGTGTCAAGACAGATGAGGGAACAACGCGACAGGAAGACATGAACGTCTACCAAAATAAAAGTGAAAATCAAACCCAACACCAAAAGTGACATGAACTTAATGTGGCTTTAAACTAAAATAAACTAACACAAGAACTGAACTAAATAAGACAAAAACACTAACAGTTACTCAGTGGCCTGTCTGAGTCTCGATTAAACTGTGCATGTAAATATAAATGGTATGATATTATGCTGTATGGTGGAAACCTAGGCCAGCTCAGGATTTACTATCCCAAATGAAATATTCAAGCATCACTTGAAGTAGCATTTCATGGTATTTATGTGGTATTATGGTATTTTTCCGTGCAGACTGTAACCCTGTTCTCACATCAATCTTTAGACACAGTCCAAAGGGCAGAACCTGCTTCTTCTTGCCACCCAACATGGTCTAAGGCAATGTTTACCACCCTACCCTTTATTCCTCTGTGTTTAAATATAGCCAGATGCATTTTCATTAGGAATGCCACGAGGGAATAATGAACCGACAAGATCGGAGACTTAGATTTTCCACAATTAGACATGTGACGAATGACAAATGACAGTGAACATAAACACACGTGGTTAATGCAGTATACCCACACTTAATGTGTGAAAGCTCATGAAAACATCTTGTTTGCTGACAGGAATCAACATATGAGCAGTGTTGTAATATAACAAAGTACAAATACTTTGTTACTGTACTTAAGTACACAATTCACGTGTATGCACTTTACTTTGTTATTTATATTATTATTTATATTTCTAGCAACTTTTACTCCCCTACATTTCCTCAGACTATCTTTGTTAGTTGTTACTACCAAGTAAAATCAGAAGAAGAAGAGTTGGTAATGGTCTGTATTTATGGAGAGCTTATAGTCTTGCTGAGCTGATTAACACTACAGTTTGGCCAAGTATCTTGCTCAAAGACACATGTAGACTAGCAGAGCCAGGATTCGAACACACAACCTCCCTGTTGAAAGACAATGGCTCATTCATTACTCCTCACTTTATACCGAAGTACAGTAAATGTCATACACTTTAATAACATGATAAAAAGTGACTTCAATTTCTACCAAAGTCATTTTCTGTTACTTTTACTCAAATATCCCTTTAAGGTACGTCATACAAGACTGCAAATGAGCAAAATGAGATTACCATTGATTGATGGGCACTCAGAAATAAACACTGCTGTCGTGACCTGTTTGAACGCGAGGACTGAATTTGAAGTGTTCCATTAAACGAAGCGAAAAAAGAAGATAGGGCAAAAGAGGGTCAAAGTCATTAGATGCCTTTGGAGACACGCTTGTAACGATGCATGGTTGCTGGCCAATTAGAGCTGGTCAGTAAACGTGGACTTCAGAGGATCATCCAGCTGCTGAACTTGAGGAATGTGGAGGCAGGAAGTTGTCACACAACAGGACTATCTAGATTTAAGATGTGTAAACAGGAAGGAACATGAATTATGAAAGCCAAGTCTGAGCTAATCCCTGCAGAGCACTTCGTTTTTGAGGGTGTGGCATAAACAGTATAACAGTATATTAGTGTGTTATTAGTGTATTATTTTCTGTAACCATACAATATTCTACTCAGTAGTTGTCATAAGCGAGGCTGTTTTTATGAAATGTGGGGCTAGAGAGGAGCATTTTGGTGGTTACTGATCAATAAGTTCACAATAGCCTTTCAAAAGAATATAAATTAAGTGGTCATCTGAGACTTAAAGACTTCCAAGGGTGCTTCTGTTTAAAATCTGTGTTCACACACTTTTAAACAGTACATATATTATTTGACATTATTACATACTGACTGTATTTGTTTGTAATCATTAGTCCGTCAGTCTGGACACATTAAAGCATGAGCTGCATGGAGGCAGAGCTTTTAATCAGATCATTTTGTCTACAGTTGGTAAATCAATTAAAAATTTCTCCCTTTCAACATTTCAGATGTAAAAAAAAGAGTTAAGAGACGTCCTCATGTTAAGCTTGAATATTTCCTAAAATAAATGCTTCTGCAGTATGCTTTAATTATGAAATCTCATGATTAAAAGTTCTGTATGCAATCTCTCTCTCTCTCTCACACACACACACATAAACACTTAGACACGTTCCTATACATTCACTTAGGAGAGCAGTCTCCTTAATGGCCCCGCTCTCAAGTCCCCCACTGCAATAAGTGAATTTTAATTAAGAGAATATTGAGAAGTGTAATAAATTATTTTAATGGTTTCTGCCTTTCTGCGGAGAGAGAAAGAGAGGACACACACCAATGGCTTCCGCAGCAGAGAAGTGTCTTTCACCACTGTCAGCACCAAAGTCACACAACAATCAGTCTGTTTCTCTTCATCACTGCTGACCACTGTTATTTCTGGAAAATGTCATGAAATAATCTTTATTTGAAGTTTTTACATCAAAGCACATAATGAGAACTCTTTACATATAATGTGCAGTCAATACTAAAAAAACTTAATGTACCCATCTATGCAGCACAGTGCGTGTCAGTGTACTGTGTGTACTTGGATTAAGACTTGGTTACTGGGTTAGGGCTAGAATTAGATTAAGATTATGATAAGGGTTAAGGTTGGGCATTTAGTTGTGATAGTTAGAGTTAAGGTAAGGAATGCATTAGGTCTATGAGTGTCCTCTCTATGCTTTGCAAAAATGTGTGTGTGTGCTTTTGTCAGCTCGGCAGCAGATTGCAGTGATTTTCATCCAGCTGGTCTGGCTGTGTTCCTATCTGTCTCCCCCCAACAACACTCACTCACTCTCTCTCTCTCTCACACACGCACACACACACACACAGCGGTCATTGTCAAACCAATCACAACTTCTCAATGAGCTCCCTCGGCCAATGAGCAGTTGGGATCCCTGCCATTTCCTGTGCTGGCTGACTAATGGCTGCGTTTAATGGGGCTCCTGATCACAGTAAATAAAGGCATATGTTTGTTTGGCGAGGACGTGCCAATTTCAGGGTTGTGTGTCGTGTAGGCAGACTTACTCTGCCGCTGGGAATGATGCACTGTGTTGCAGGAGTTTGCTTTGCTCTTACAGGTTTGGCAGGCGTGAAGTTGGCAAAGGCGTGTGAGCCCTGAATGGAATTGTAATATTCCTAAATCCGCCGAGGGATAATTAGAGTACAAAGTCAGGGATGCGCTATAGGCCCGATGCAACAATTACAAGAGGTTCATGAACACTGGTGGACAAGGGTTGTCAAAAAAAAAAGCATAATTGTTACTAATCAATCCAAAAAAAAATAGTTTAAAATGAGATACTCATTTGCAACAGTATCCATACCAACAGCGTCATATTTTTTGCCTCTGAAACTGTTATGATTCTCATAAAATCCCAGATTGATGCTGAGAAAAGTTGTCCAGCATCCAGACAAACAGTGGCAGCTGACTTTACCAACTGTATTTGATCAGCCATCAAAATACGAGGCACAGAAGAACAAACACATTTGCATTGTCATTTATTTATGTTCTAGTTTGTTTGTTTGTTTGTTGAACGTCTAGTATCATGACAGCTTTAGTCACAATGAGTCATTACACCACAGAGTCTGAAATTATCTTGTGAAAACTGAGTATTATTATTATTATTATTATTGTTATTATAATACAGTAGTTGTGTAAAGTGGGATTGTTCAGCACAAATTGTTTTTGGAAAAGATGTTTAGGATTCATTATGTTAATATTCCTGAAGATCAACAACTGCCACTTGTTAATGATGTTATTATTTACTTTGTTCTAAACATTATTTAAACAAAATAAAAAATAAAAAACCTTTTTATTTCCCCTGGTATCGCTAAAATAGTATCGAGGATATTCTTGGGTATCGGTATTGAGATTTAGTGAGTGTGACCACCCTTTTCTCGACGTGACATTCACATTTTGTCACAAATAGAATCAGAATCAGAATAATTTCTATTGCCAAGGAAGTATTGGTGTTTTGTGTAGAACAAACCCAGTAAGAAGAATAAAATAAAGATTAAAAAAGACTCCACATCAATAACATTATGCAAAAGGAAAGCAGTTACTGTGCAAGCATTAGCAAAAGGTGACAATACAATATAAACCTGAAGCTCACATGTATAGACAGGAGTAGAATCACATAAGAATCTCATCAGAGGCAGCTGAGAGTAGACTCTGCAGCATCCGCACTGTGATTTGGGCTCATTGCTTCCCTCCAGGGCTGTTACACAGTCATGTTGGGTATGGCAGATGAAAAACCAGACGCTCCTGAGATCACAGCTGGACTGCTTTCTCCAGGAAGTGCAGCAGATAAGTCCGGCTGCCCTCCGGTTATTGGTAATCGTTTCCACTTCAGGGCCTGACCTGTCTCCTGGAGGGTGATGAATCAAAACTCTTCACATTTTTAGCCTCCTGTCCCCAATCACTTTCCACCAGCAAATAGACTTCTTCACTGTGGAGCTACAGGACACTGAGAATCTGAATGAGAGTCGTGCAGTTCAGTTGGTCTCAATTATGCATTCCGGGCTCACATTGACGTCTCATAATAATTGCAACAAGAAAATAAATGAATATTAACAAGTAGGCGATACATTTTCCACCTGAGAATGTGAGGCGCACTCATCTCCTTGAGTCTCTGTGAATAGAACTCATTGGATTGACAAATGAGAGAGATTCATTCTTTGACGATCATCAATATCTGTTCAGAATCTTTTGACAATCCATCTAATAGATAACTTTGATAGTTCAGCCTGAACCCAAGTGATGGACTGAGCTGCAGACAATGGCTTCCCCAGAGTGCTGCTGCTGGAGTAATAATAAAGCTGAGTGATGGGAACACAAAACTTTAGTTTGAAATGTTTAAAGTGTAAATACAATCCACTTAAAATCCTCTGCTGTATATATCCACTTTATTCCAAACTCTACTCATATAAAAGAATCCTGCTGCTTCTTTGCACTTTGATATCCTCTAAATTTCTAATAATAATAATTCTTGCAATTACTGTACAATTCTACAACAATTTTAACTGCTAAAGTAATGGTAAAAAAGTGTTGTTTCATGAGGTACTGACACAGAAATCAGCCTGAGATGTGGACACACAGTGGGAACACATGGGAAAAGGGATTTTAAATATCTATTTGTGCTCTTTCTTGCGATAGTTAAGGCTTTTGCGATTGTGATATGACGCAATGACTGTTTTCAATTGTTTGTTTAAACTGTCACTGACATTGAACAACCATAACTAGAACAGTAAAACGTAAAACTGGAGACTTTACAGTTTCCCTCATTGTGTTTTTAATACAAATCGATATTTTGATTTGAAAACCGCCCTTTTGTAGACTTATGCCGCTTTTCCACTACATGGTCCTGGCACGACTCGCCTCTCCTCGGCACGGCTCGACTACAAACTTGGTTTGGTATGGTTTTCCATTACAGTATAGTACCTCTTCAACCTCATCACAGCACGGCTGCATGAAACTGCCGTGACTTTTTTTTATCCTTGCCACACACACACACACACACACACACACACACACACACTAGTGAATAGTGGCTTCTAAAGCAGTTCTTTTGGATGTACTGAATCATTAGAATCAGTTAATTATAAAGATTTGTTCAGTACTTCCTGCATGACCAGAGCACAGACTCCTCTGTTAAATATGAAGATTTTAGACATTTCCATGCTAAATGTTGGAGATTAACACACATCTTTGGGGTTTTTAAGTCTTTTTAAAAGTACCAGGTACCAGGTAGTATCGCTAATGGAAAAGCAAAAAAAAAGTGGAGTCGTGCCGGGACCATGTAGTGGAAAATAGAGGTATAGTCTAGAATTGAGGGGGATCTATAAATATCAATTAAATATGTCATAATCATAAAACTAAACTGCATTCATACAATTCTGACTTCTGAGTATCACTGGAATGCACCACATGTGTCAGTTTCTCATACAACCCTTCAAGAATGTATAATTGCAAGAATATCCAGCAAAGTGGAGGCAGTGGTATTATATACATTACATAATCGCTCAAGTTGTCTTTAATGAGTAAACATTTCCAATGTCTACACTGCTCATGTCTATACTGGACATGAGCAAACATTTACACATTAAAGCACATACTTATTGTAGTTTCTATGTCTAACACCTCATAAGAGCCACTCTGTAGAGAGCTGCACTCGCTGACGCTCCTTTCACTTTGCTAATCTAATTCCACTAGTTTTGAATCACCACGTCCCTGTGGGGATTATTAAAGTTCAGTTTCTCTCTCTCTCTCTGTGTCTCTTCCTGCTTCATTAGGTGATGTGTGAAGGCTGAAAATCCTCAGTGTTTCTGTTGACAGCACATGCGACAGCATTGTGGATCTTAAAATGGTCTGCTTTAGTTTGAGGGCCCATCTAATTACTCATGTAAATCTGATCTTTACCTTGGGGCTGCTGTCACTCAAACTGACTTTACCTTCAGCTCTACATTCAGGCAGCTCAGTCTCTCAGTGTTAGCCTCTGACAGGAAAACAGTGAAGTGTCCAACAATACTTCATCCATTCAAGAGCCAGAACCACAAATAGAGGTGGTCCTCCCCAGAACTCACCATATCGTCATCAGAAATCAATTGCAAAAATAAATATCAAGCAGATGAAATTCCCTGTAACACAGATCAAGGGCAGACGAGCGTGGTTTCTCCATTCATATGACTGAACTCTTTCCTGTAATTGTCAATAAAGCAGTAGCAGTAAAGGACAAACACTTTCCTCTCCTCAGTAACCTTGACCAAAGCACCTGAAGCCCAGCAGGCTCAGTGCCGCTGCTCAGAGGCCAGCGGAGCAAAACTGTGGATGTATTCCGCAGCTCCCAGGTGTGAATGTGTGTGAATGTGACCTTCTTTCTTCCAGTAAACAAACACGACTCATTGTTATCGGAGGCGTGTAGTCCTCTTAACTGTGGCTCCAGTGTTTCTGATGACTTCTGACTCGCTGTCACGCTCAGTCTGTCCTGCTTGCACCAGTCACTGCATTATCCTCTCACTGGGGTTTAATGTTGAAAACATGAGGCTGCACTTGACAGGACTAGTTTTTACGAGACAGATCGCTTTGTTCTTATTGGAGACAAACGGTATCAGCCTCCTGGTCCTCATCACTGTGTGTGAATAATAGCTACTCCTTCTGCTCCAATACGGGGAGGATACGCACTCATACAACTACAGTTATTCACTCAATATATGTATATATATATATATACTGTATATATAAATAGTTAGTAGTATAAATTACTGGTGATTGCTCTTAGACAGCAAGGGAAGCTCAGCATTCTCTAAAATGTACTGTGTTGTATTTACATTTCAATACTCGGCACAAAATAGGAGGCGAGCTCGACGGTGATTGGACAAATGCGCCAAAAATTTCACTTCCACGGAAGCTCAGTTTCTCTCGGAGTCAATGGAGCAGTGGTTGGGCGTGGACGCTGCGCTTCTGCATGACGATTGGAGGACATGTCTGAAAGGCGGAACCAGTTTTTGATTGACAGCGTTGCAGAAACATACGAGGGAAGTCTGTAGACAAATAACTGGTCGTCGTGTGTCATTTGCTCGGTGATGTAGCTCATTTTCATTTGTACATATACACTGTAAATAAAAAAACACTATTATAGCATTTCAGTTTTACATAATTACCGCGTTTCCTTGTGCTAGTTGTTCTTTTGCAGAATTTATGTATAAATAACTGGCACAACTTTGTACAAACTTGACCATAGTTAGTTTTTCTCTGTGATGTTTTAGGAATTTATTTGAGGTTGAGGTTGGAGAGCCGATGGTCGACATGTGATGTCAGGTTTTTTTGGCTGATATGTTTGGGCATTTTTTTCCCCCATCCATCTGATAAAATATACCAGTATATTACCAGTATTACTAGCTTAACTTGGCAGTTATTTATTATTCAAGACATCTGCAATCTGCATGTATATTTTTAATAAAAATGTGCATTTCTCAGCATTTATTAAATTTCTGATACATTTCACAAAAACATAATTACACAAAAAATGTGGAAACTTAAATAAACGTTGGCTGATGCCGATCATTAAACAGTGATAAATATTGGCCTGATTAGTCTGTTATTTTTATCAGTGGAAAGTAGTGTTCAGTTTATTTGTTGATGACTTATTGATTGGTGACGTGGATCATGTTTGGCGACTTGGAACTACGGATGGGACTGCACAGGATTTTATTGCTCGCACCCTGATGAAAAGCACTCAATAATAAGTGGATCAGGGTGAATTTCCATTATTGGGATAATTGTGAATCAAGGAAAACAATAATATTTCATGTGCGTGACTTAAAAATGCTGTCCAGCTTGCCAACATATAGTCCTAGTGATTGATTTTTATGCTACTTTGTGCAGTAAATCGCTGAGAGCCAGCAGTGGTGTGTACAGACCTCCCACCTCTACTGGAATATATTAAATTAGAGAAAAAAAAGAGAGAAAACAAATAAAGGAAAAACAGTTTTTTCCCCTAATGGTCCATTGCCTCTTGTTAATACAGCCAAATATAAAATAAAATGAGACTGCCTTAGTGTTTTAATTATAGAGAGTCTTGCAGTGCAATTTAAAACAATGATTAACTGCACACTTGGCAGCACAAGACTTCCACTGTAGAGCAGCTTTAAAACTGCTTAACCCCCAAAGCTTAATGACTTGTAATTCTCCTCCACAGATTATTCTAGTTGGATTTTCTGTTGTTTTTGTTTCCTAGGGTATAATACAGGTTAGTGTTAGATTAATAGGTTCATATACAGTAAAACCTTAATAAACTACGTATCATTGCTATACTGTAGCATCACCACAAGAAAAGAGTTGTTGGAGGTCTAAGCAAAAGTACATTAGAACATGTTCCTATTAAAGTGATAGTTCAGGTGATAACAGCTCATAATTGTGTGCTGTTAAATTATTTCTAGTTAAAAGAGTTGTCTTTTGATCAACACTTGTAGGTCCAATGATTAACATTTAGGAGAATTTACTAACAGAAATTGGATATACTACCCACGTATAGAATAGTACAGTATTTATAGATATTTTATTTATACATTTACCATTTATATGGACACCATAGTTCCCTGATGCTCTTGGGAAAAGGAGGAGTGAGAGTAGGAGTCCTCTGTTTTGTTGCAATCAGCAGTCACACCACTAGATGTCACTAATTCTTACACACTTTTTACTTTTCCCCTTAAAGAAAAGTAACTGCGTAAATCCATTATCCTCAGTGTGCTTTTGCTTTTATTCAGGTTTAGTATACAGTTAGAATTTAAGTCAAATGCTATGTCTCTTACTAATTTTCACAGACTGAACCTTAAATGAATATTTTATTGATTCACTGTACAAGTTAGTACAAGTTAGACAGTGAATCAGCTTAGATTCGATAATGGGTGATACCACTGTTGTTTATTTGTGCCCCGATGTTTTATCTCACACAGTAGCAAAATGTGCTCCGAATTTCTCGTAAGTGATTCTCAGAGAGTTCCCTGAGCCACACTTTCTCCCGCTCGGTCTCTGGATGTGGAGGCTGGACGTGTTCACTGTGCTCTCAGCCATTCAGCCAATTACTCGAGCAGCAGATGACCCAGGAAATGAGCTGATATTCTATTCATGAGGAGAAAAATACACTTAGCAGAGCTGAGCAGAGATCCAGTCACCCCGGTGCAGATCCTCACTCTCGATAATTGTCCCTCATTTAAGTTTCATCTCATTTAGTTATACTGATATTAAACTGCCTTTTTTTGTAGATCTTTGCTCAGCTACGACTGTTAGGTTTGATGAATGTTTGAGAGAGATGAAAGCTGCAGGGCTACTCGTCTCGCTAAGGCACGTCCGACACGCTCAAAAGCCACAAAGCAGAGGTTTTGGCAAGGGAGGTTTTGGACTGTGAAAAATAACGCTGTGCTTTTGAGTGGCTGCAATTTGTTTCGCACTTTTAAACACTTGATTTTAAAGTGAGGCATTCATCTTAACACCGAGTACATCATCTGTCTCTGAGTGGAATCATTGTGAACATGAAACTAAAACTAACCAAGGCTTATTGTTGAAGCCGTTTAGCAATTATTTACCAAATACAGCACATGAGGTAATATAGTCATCTATACTTTGGAAATCAACACCATTTATCATGTTACCATGGACGCTAACAACCACCTGAGCATTCATCTAACTAAAGTAGCACTGGAAATAATTCAGTTTTTCATCAGCGTTAATGCATCATCAGTCAAAGTGATGGGCTGTGTTTAAGATATTTTCATCCTGAAATGGTTTGATATCAAATCCTGTTCAAAGGAGTCCCATAAGGCTGATTGATGATGCATTAAATTAAGTGAAAAACTTGAGTGTTTCTGGTTTTGTCGCCGTGTGTATTTCCCATATGCTTTTCTGTCTTTGACAGAGAGACGCTTCATATGAAGCTGTGTGAGGGGAAAAGTGAATTTAACTTGTGGGAGTGAATGTGAAGTTGACCATTTCCTTTCACGACTGCTGAATGGGAACTAGGTTAATTTAGTCATGGACTAAATTAAAGAACTGTATCGGTTATTAGATCGTAGTGTTTGTATTATTGGCTTTCTATTCAATCTTTACACTTCTCTTACAGCTGATAACAGCTGTATTACGTTCAACCTGCAGTCATCAGGAGCTCTATAGAGACAGTTGATTGTTGAGTTGCTATTGAAGCAGGAGGTTGGTCAGAAATGGAAGCTATCGCAGTGAATTAGTGGATGAGATTTAGCTAGAGAGAATGTCGCTCTTCCATTGTTGTTTGGCTTTGCTGTGCCGCCGGTGCAGATCAATGGTGACAATGGTTACAGTGGAGTGACACGCATTGATGTTAGCTGAGCGGTGTCTGTAGGCACGTGGATTCTGTTAAGACCCTGAAAAAAATAATTATGAGTCACTTCAGCCTGAATGCTTATTCTGAGCCCCCAAGGCTGCTCACTTTGTGTATGTCAAATCATTAGAAATAAAAACGATGATGCCCATCTCTTCAAAACTCATTTAGGTGATCAGTGATGACATCATTATTAGCTCACTAGCTTTAGGTCTTAGGTTGCAAATACAAAAACATGTGTGTATGTATATATATATAGATATAGATATATATATTTAATTATAAACTAAAGCCTTGGTATTTGTAGTTGTAAGACTCCACCCCCATATTTGTTTTATTGCCACCAAAGAAACGTGTACATACAGCTGCTTTGTGGAGCAGCCAACAGGAGGCGCACTTTCTCTCGCAGAACTCCCCTGTGATTAGTCAAAGTCTGCAGCCCCCCCATGCTGGAAACAGATTCTGGATGAGGTGCAGTCTAATTCTCTCTCAGAGCTCATGATTTGCTGAATAATGAAACATTCTTATGGATTTATTAATCACTAATCACAAACATGTGTTGCCTACCCCAGCTTTAAGTCAGGATTTTATTGTTTATATAGCAGGAAAACAGTAAAACACACATTGAACATCAAAATAAGTTAAGATTCTGATAAGGACACTGTTCAGTAATACAGGAATTTAGTTTAGTGTCATATTTGTTTATATATTAATCATATTATTCATCCACATGCAGTATTTATACAACATAACTCTCTGATCTGCACCACTGTGCATAATCAGTCTTTCACCTGTCATTTGCATTCTGCTGCAGTGACGATTACCACTTAATACACTGTTGTGTTTTTATTGGTATTCCACAGTCACACACACACAGTTCATACTTTGAATTCATAAAAGAGAAGAGAGATTGTTACATTTAATAATATGAACTGGAAATGTAAGTATAGGCTAATCAATGAGGGTGTTTCATAGAGGTCTTGTGGAGTTTTTAGGCCTTTTTCACAGCGGCTGTTTTGATAAAGCACAGGTGTTAATGGTATAATGTCAACGATGGCTCTCTGGTCAGTTCATGTAAGTCAGGACAGTGTGACAGGGATTATTTACTTTATTAACACTAATTCATTTTTAATTTTAATCTTTTTTTTTGTATCTTTACTCACCTCTGATTGTATGACTGCTTGGTGCTACAGTGTTTTCGCATCCTGCACTCTGTGGTGTGACTGTGTCAAGGCACTGTATGCAGACTGTGTGTGTGTGTGTGTGTGTGTGAGAGAGAGAGTGGGAGAGAGAGAGAGGGAGAGAGAGAGGGAGAGAGAGACTTACCCTGTGATAATTCGGACCATGCTAGACAGTGAGAGCGCTGCTGCCAGAGGAGGAGTCTCTGTAAACGGCACTGGGATTCTCTCACACACCGGGAAACCACCGGGACTATTAGTGTTCAACAGAAGCGTCTCTCTCTCTCTCTCTCTGTCTCTCCCTCTCTCTCTCTCTCTTTCTGTGACTCCTGTGACACACTCACTCTCTCGCTGACCCTCTGTGTGTCCACACACACCTGCGTCAGCCGTGGCTGCGCGTTCACTTGGATACTTCGTGACTCGTTTACGCACGGTTTTGGGGCACATTTGGAGAACACCTTCCGGCTTTCACCTGTTCAGCTGCACCGAGCTGCGGAGCGGCTCAGCGCGGCACGGCTCGGCACGGCTCGACCCGGCTCAGCGGGATTAACGGCTGCTAAAATGGCAAGCGGATAGAATGACACGTTTTCAGGTAGGAGTCCGGGGGAAACCGGCTGCGCTGATTGAGGCTGGAAATGCGCACGACACACTTAAAGTGATTTCACGTGCTTGTGGTTTGTGTGTGTGTGTGTGTGTGTTGCGGTTTGGATGCAAAATCCTTTTTAAATAAGTGAAGATGGCACGCGCCTGTCAGCTCAGTTTGGACACAGATGCTGCGCAGACTTTATTGGATCCCTGCTGTTGTTGCTGCTGTTGCTGCTGCTGCTTCTGAATAAACTCTGTGCGCTGTCACGCCATAGACGCGCGTGAGCGCCTGGCTCAGACATTCCTCAGCATTTCTGCTGCTCCTGCGCGCACACGTGCGTGTTTTAGGGGGGGGATTAATGCAAGTCATCAGATAATGTTGTGTAGGGACATAAAATTGATTTTGTATCGGTTTGTTGGCAACACGGGGTTGTTTGCTGTCAACCCAGTAAATTGTAATTCAGTTTAAGAAGAGGGTGGTGGTCTTATAGTGTGTATATGTGTGTGTGCGTGCGTGGATGTGTTTCCTCTTTTACGCCAGTTGATGGCAGATCAGTGTCAGAGGCCCCAAACAAAGGTATCCTGGAGGGCCCTACATTGAACTACACCAAACCTTCATGCATGCATGTCTGGCAACAGGATAAAGCAACTTTTTCCTTCAAGATTAATTACACGAACCAAAGAATAGCTTTTTAGACACATCATATAACATTAAAGCCACAGTATGTAACTGTGCTTTTTTGTTATTACTCGTCATGATCATAAAAGATGTAAAATTACATACTGTATACTGTGTACCTCATCTGGAACCAGGCTCTGTCAAGCAATACTATCAGCTAACAGAGGGCGCGTTTGTGTGTAAACTCTGGCAGTGCAGGGGCGGGCGGGGAAAAGAATCTGTTGAACGATGTTTTTGAGCAGTAGAATTGACCTTTTGAATCTTTTTGTGTCTTCTTCTTTGTGTATTCACTCATAGCCCAAACTGATCACACAGTGTCGCTGTTGCCTTTGTCAGTCTCCGCATAAAACAAATCACTCCCTGTGTGTAACGTGGGAATGTCAGCGAGCAACATGAGATCAAAACACTGCTATACTCAGTTTTGTGGAGCTGATATTCAAAATTAGCATTTTGTGAACTCATTTGACAATTATTTCAATGTAACAGAAATATGTTTAAAAGTTATGCACTACACCATTAAATACACAATCCCTGGAGTATAGGACATTTACAAAGGTAGATAAATGTAGCACGTAGAAACACACTTCCATCTCTTCTTCCTCCTGCAATTAGGTTCAGTAGGACGGCATTCTCCATAGACACATGTATCATCCACTAATTATGTTGTTTTCAATAGTTTTCTATAGACACAGAAAGCTAAAACAGATGGGGCAGAAAAAACAACTGGACTGCCCCAAAATGCCACCCTGAAATTGAAAGCAATAGCCCATAAATTTGGTGTTCATGCATTATTAGTTTAGACAGAAAATAGAAAGTAGTTTGCAGACAAACTAGCAGCACTTAGCATTTCATTTGAAAAGAGGTTCTCACAAGTTTTCAAAATTAAGTCTGGACATTCTCCAGGGTTCTTGTCAGTAAACAGTTCTCAGTTAAAATATGACGACAGAGATTGATTGTGCCGGACACATTCACGACGGCAGGAGAATGTCCTCAATCGAAACATTTGATTAGGATGCTGGAAAGAGACGTAGCAGGAAAGTCGAGAGCTTCTTTGGCAGACGTGTCTCCTCTCTTAAAGCTCTTTTGGACAATTTCAAAAAAAAAAGTCTGAAAGCAGCCTAAGTACTGTTCTCAGGGGCCCCATCTTGGCCTGGGGCCCCAGGCATTTGCCTGCCTCAGCCTTTTGCAGCTTCTTTCTGTCCCTGCTACACATTCATAAATGAAATGTCGAATTAGATTTAATAAAGACTTTAACAAAAGAGCAAACTTTCATCCTGTATCCTCTAATCCTCTAATCAGATGAGGCAGCCTGATTTTTTTTCTTCTTTTTAATAAATGTGACTGACATCCAATTAAAACAAGCCGCTGTAGCTTCTCATGGCAAATATGAAGGGATACTGCATACAACACATCTTTACGGATAAAAAAAAGAACAATAGTTGATGACATAAGCTAAGTATAAACAAGCACAGGTTTACTACAGCTCCTACTGGGATAATGCACTCATTATAGACCTATATATCAAGGCAGATGAAATACATGGAAAAACCACAACTCCTGATCATACTTAAGACTTTTTTCCCACTCACTATGAAAAAAAAAAACAGTTTATAACACTAATAATATTATGCATGAGAAATTACAATAAAAAATTACAATGAAATTACAATGAGAAGATGCTGAATTTTACAGATAGAGGTGGGATTATTAAACTGGATTATTACAGTATAGAAATATGGACTATACATAGGCTGTTCAATTGAAAATCAATTTTCTGGAGTGGTGGTGGATCATAAATTATCGTGGATGCCACACTAAGCATTTTTAGATGTGGTCAGTTCTACAAGCACATATAAAATAAAGGATGTATAAAGCTTACAAATACACAATATATTATACATAAACTTCACGATATTTACTGTTTAGAATAATCTATGAATTAGTATTAAATAAACACATTCAAAACAGACATTTGAGCTGCTACACAACTAAGGAGGCTCAAATTCTTGTTAGAAACTGCATAAAATGTACAAAGTCAAATGTTTTAATTGTCTCCATGTTGTTTTAAAGTTCACTAGCATAAACGGTCATATAAGACATACAAGGTTTCTCTGCTTCAAAATGTGTTTTTTTTCCCCCATTTTATTTTCATTGACTCCTCATAGAATCTTTAATGAGGCAAAGTTTGAAATCCTCACCGTGTTTGACCCTCTAACTTTAGAGCTTGCTGGGCTGTGATTGGCTTGCAAACAGCAATGTCACAAAATCCTGCTGGTACATCCAGGTGTTAAAAAGATTTAAGGGAAGCACAGAGGAACTTTGGCAGGAGGTCTTTTAAAATAATAGTTTAGTCTGGTTGTATGAGGTGTTGATTAGGGATGGGAATCACAGGGTACCTCATGATACAATACTAAATAATATCACGATGCAACAGTTCTGTGATCATTACATTACATTACATTACATGTCATTGAGCAGACGCTTTTATCCAAAGCCACTTACAATAAGTGCATTTCAACATTTGGGTACAAACAAGAGCTAGAAGTAAGTAAGTGCTAGAGTCTTGAAGCGGATGCGAGCAGCTACAGGAAGCCAGTGAAGGGAGCGGAGGAGCGGTTGAGTTTGAGAGAAGACCAGTCGAGCTGCTGCATCCTGGATGAGCTGCAGAGGTCGTATGGAGTAGTCCAAGCATGAGATGACAAGAGCCTGGACCAGAACCTGTGCCGCCTTCAGGGTTAGAAGAGGTCGTATCCTTCTGATGTTGTGCAACATGTATCTGCAAGATCGAGCTGTTGCTGCACAGTTTGCAGCGAGGGAGAGATGGTCATCAAGTGTCAGGCCCAGGTTCCTTGCGGTATGTCGAGGGTGATGGTCAGGTCTGTGGTGGGAGAGCCCTTTGCTGGAAGAAAAAGAAACTTGGTCTTGTCGAGATTGAGTTTCAAGTGATGGTCAGTCATCCGCTGAGAGATGTCGGTCAGACAAGCAGAGATCCGTTCTGCTACGTGTGTTTCGGACCGGGGCAAAGAGAGAATAGGTTGGGTGTCATTCTCTCACTATAAATGCAAGACAAGCATATAGCGATACATCCCAATATCTGTCTAACTGAGGAAGCAAAACATGGAAAGTTAAAAGTGCAGCAATCCTCTTTTTTATTCACAACATAAAGTCTATGTATTGAATGTGGATGAGGCATCTGTTAACGTAGCTTCTGATCTTGGTATTGTAAGAGGAAGGGTGACCCCTCGTATTGATACATCATCAACACTGACTTTGCGAGCATGGAGACACTCCTGTCTGTAAATCGCTCACTCTCCGGCGTCAAAGTCCATAGAGAAAAAACCTTTGATTTTACTGAGAGACACTCTGGAGTCGTTGATTCACTGCTGCCTCCATCAGTACGTTCAGATGTGTTGTCTTGTGACCTCTATGTTTGAAATCCTTTGTTCTTATTCTCATAAGTGATGGAAAGTTACCGAACAAGGCAGCAGTAGAGCAGCTGCTCCTGTGTCCCTGTGAGCTAAAAACACAGATTTTCTCTATGGACTTCTATGGTGAGAGGTTTACACACTTCAGCTTCTATTCGGGAAAAAGGCTGTCTAACTGTAAGATAAAGTGGCAAACTATTTTAAACTATATCCCTGAGATTTGGTAGACTTACGCAGGTGGAAAAATAGTATTAACTTTTGTTGCAGGTAGAAAACTTTTATCTATCAAAATAGATTCTAACGGTCTCATAGGCATGCATAAAGGAAAGACACAGAACAGAAGTCCAGTATCAACCCATTGTGGTGTAATAGTGTATGATCTGAAGCAGCCTGCTTTTTGTGTCTCTGGCTGAAGGAACAGCTCAGACTCTGTCTGTGTCTCATGGTCATCAGCCAAACTGCCACGAGTAAACATACAACACGCTTCCTGTGTGTTTGTCACCTCTTGATCCCAGGGCTGTCAGTGTGAATGTGACACAGGTCGGTGGAGGGTTTGGCGCCACAGCTGAGCCCAGTGGTTTTAGGTTGAGGCTTATTAGTGTGCAGGTCGTTGCTGTCGCGCTGGGCAGAGAGATGTGAAATCCCTTTTCACGCTCTTGAGATAACATCCACGAGTGATGCTGGATGATGGATCAGGCGTCGTGTGATAAAGGGGAAGGGAGGAAGGAAGGAAGGGGCTTGGTCTAGTGTTTGTGTTTGTGCGCCTGTGTTCTTGTATTTGATGCCTATTTAGGACCTATTGTAACTATTTGTTGTTAAGTCAGTGCATGTCCTTAAAAAGAAAGCTCTGCAACTGTGTGTGTGTATATATAAATATGGGTGTATGTATGTATGTATGTATATATATATATATATATATATATATATATGTATATGTATGTGTGTGTATATGTATGTGTGTATATATATATATATATATATATATATATATATATATATATATATATATATATATATATACATGTGTATGTATGTGTGAGAGAGAGTGAAAAACAGAGAGGCCAGAACTAAAATTGTGACGTGTCTGGATTTCACATGTATTCTCTCTCTGTGTCTGTTGGTGTGTGTGTGTGTGTGTGTGTGTGTATGTGTGTGTATGTGTGTGTACTGTATATGTATGGAAAGCCCTTAATTCTCAGCTTGTCTATTTGAAACGAGCAGTGTTGCATGAACTTGAAACCTGTCAGGACCAGCAGTCCTGATGGAGACCAAAACCGGGTCCTAATGAGGCAGAACCTCATTTTTGAGGAACTGGTTTCGTCAGTTCACTGATGTGCAGACACAGGCGACCCTGTATAATTCAAATTCTTTGAGTTGTGGCTGCAGCTGACGGCGTGCAGCTGAGGGCTGGGTACATATAGAGGTGTAGCTCATGTTTTGTGAATATTAAATTCATCAAAGGGGTAAAGGGGTTCCATCAAAATCTGTTCTGCCCATCGACTGTATATACAGTAAAAGTAAATATAGTCCAAGTCAAGCCCAGGAAGTAAGATAGAAGTGGCTTTTGGCCACTAGAGGGCAACTCCACTGGTTGCAAAAAGAATGGAAGTCCATGGGAAAAATGAGCTTTTATTTCTCACTTAGTATAGAACGTCAGGAAACATTTTCTGGTGGGGTTGATGGTCTCAATCACTAGTTTTAAGTCTTCCCCAAATGAACATGATGTCAAGTCCTTGAGTGCATCATCGAGTTCCTACATGTGACCTCTAACCTGTGAATGTTGACATGTTGCATGCGTTCTGTGGTTTAAATGATCTTATGGAGCATAACGGGAACCGCATAAGAAGGAAGGACGGTGCACAGCTGAGCAGCCAGAGCAGCCGTACAGATTTGTGTCAGGCTTGTGTGTTTACTTCACTGGCACCAGGTGCACACTGGGATTTACCACACTGGGTCGGCTCAGCTCCACTCACCTCATTATCCTCTTTGGACAAGGACGGACATAATCTCTCTCTCTCTCTCACTGCCCCCCTCCTTCTTTCCCTTCCTCTGTCTCACTCTTGCATCATATTCCTCTCCTCTGTTTTTTCCACCGTTCTGTCTACCTGCATCCTTGTTCTATTTTTGTCCCATATTGTTTCAGTTTTTTTTTTACATGTTTGTTATTAATCCTCCTCTCACCTGTCACCCTCTCTCTCTCTCTCTCTCTCTCCTGGTCTCTCTGTCCCGTCTTTGTACCTGTGGTCATATGCTTCTGCTGCTGGGTGACAGAGCCCACTCGTCACGCCTGCTTTAGCGTGTTAGGGCAGCTCATGGGAAGGAAATGAGAAACAAGGCAGCAATAAACCAGTCACCCATGATGAATGATTCAGACCTCTCAATCAGCAAAGGGTGTCTCACCTTGTAACCTGTAATTATTAGAATAATCAGTATAATCTGTATGTTATTATAATGTATAGCCCCAGCATAAAAATGCCAGAATGCACTTTAACGATTCATTATGTAAAATGTGTCTAAATTGTACAATCCCCTGCCTGTAATACATGTTTTTCATTACCCACAGAATGAGCCTTTTATATTTCTATCAGAAGAGGCTACCATAATTTATTAGTTTCTTCCCATTGTGCTTGATGTGCATGGGAGGGTTCCGTCCAGTGTGCAAAGACCTTTAGAACGATGCGTGCTTTCACGTCCAAAAGTCTCTAATATTACCAGAAAAAGTAGCTAGATTTGTTGCTTTAAAAAAAAAAAGCTTCTCCAGAGTTAGTACTTCTTTCGGGGAAAGTTTGGGGTCAAGGGAAAGTTTTTCTTCCCGGGTAATTCCGGGGTGAACGCGCCAACGTTTTTAAAAATCCCAGATGAATGAGAAAAGTTCCTGTGTTGGAAAAGGGGGCAGTAGGTTCTCCAACAGGCCTGAAAGGGAAGGGTAAGGTGAGGGATATTCAGCTGCAACGTGTAACTTCGCCAATAAATGCAGCAAATGTATACACACTGTCCCTTTAAGTGATGTGCATCATTTCTAGAGTCCAGCTCTCTGAGCTGTTGCATATTATGTATGACTGGAGTTGTGTGATTGGATAATTAGCAGTGGCAGTGTCAGAAATGCAGGCGCGGCGTTTTCATCAGCGAGTAAATGAGCCTCTTCAGTGTTGCTGTAACTCATTACACCACAGAATCTGAAATTGTCTTTCAGAATTGATTATTTTTGTGATTATTATTGGGTTGTGGATGATGTAATAGTGTAAGTAATAGCTGTAAAGTGAGATGGATAAGAGGTCACCTAGCCGTAGTTCTTTTAGATAATAATAAATATATTTAGCATTCATCAGGATAAACCTGTAGTGTTGGTATGTATAATATGAATACACATGACCCTCTCTGTGTTTCTCTGTATAGTGATGTTTTAATCGCATGTTGCTTGACAGGAAGTGATTTGTTTTATGTCAAGACAGAAGCACGCAGCTTAAAGTTTGAGTATGACTGCAAACACAATTAAGCGTCCACAAAAAGTTTCCAAAGCGAAAATGTAAAAAATGTACAGAATGCCACAACACAATTAAAGTGTGAAAAAAAACAACTAAAGTAAATTATATATATATTCGTTTGGTTTTATTATAAGACTAAATAAAACCAAACAAATGTAGCTGCCTATAAGATGAGTTTAAAGCTTTTAGTCGTCTCGAATCTAAACTAGAATTACTGGATTTTATTTTATTTTATTCACAAAATATAACAAAGTGTAAATCACTGCTTTCACATGAGATGCTCTTTGGATTTGTAAGTTGTTTCAATGTCACAAGCAGTCTGAAAATTTCAATTTGGGCTTCACGAAAATACAATGACCTTACTTTTTACTATTTTGACACTTTTATACTCCAGTTAATTAACTAGTTGCTTAATTTAAGGCACACACACATGCATGCACACTCAATTTCCAATATTCTGGTCATGTCAGGGAATGGAAACATCTGTCGGAGTGTTTCTCACCCTTCCAGATTTATGTATCGACACAGACTGAGACAACGGCACACAAGTTTAGTCAATCCTGTGCCTCCTCTGTCATTTAAAACCTTTGAATAACAACAGTTTGAATTCAAACTCACCGCAGCCGTCAAACACTGGGCTCCTTAAATCAGCCGTTATGTGTTTCAGCAGCTGCCTCCTCGCAGAAAAACAGGATTTGTACATCTGCATTGTCATAGTGATTGCCACATTACTGTGTGTTGTTAGTGTCCAGCACCCTGTGCATGGTGACTGCATGTGTGCAATGGCATGCCTGTTTCTTTGGAGAAGGAGGCTGGTTTTGGAAGAAGACGCTAGTGGGGAGAAGAGGTGAGAAGGGCAAACAGTGGGTAGAGGGAGAATGAGAGAATGAGAGAATGAGAGGAGGGGAGGTTGAAAGTGAGAGCTTTGATTCCTTGTCTTGTTTATCATCGCTAGACTGTCTGAGTGACTGCCAGAATGGAGCAATGAAAAGCAGATGGATGTGTGTATCTGTCTCGCCAGTCGCACAGAGCATTGGCAAGAGATAGAGCCGTGAATAGCCCAGCGGTTATGTGTGTGTGTGTGTGTGTGTGTGTGTGTGTGCGTGCTGGCACAAGCGATGATTGTATTGACAAGCTAGTTTATTGTGGCGTTGCTGAGGCTCTTGATAAATCACCTGGAGCCACATCCTGGGAGGCTGTTTATGTGACACCACACACCCATGTAATCCCTCAAGTGTGGTGTGAGATGGTGTGACATGGTTAATTTCAGGAGTCAAGTGTGGTGGGCTGGAATGGACTGGGGTAAATCTCCCAGAATTCAAAAAGGTTGATCATCTTGCAGCGAATTAGCAGCAACAACATAATAAGATGTGACAAGTTGTGACATTTACATTTTTAATATCTGCAGGTGTTGAACGGCCCTCTGGGACCACACCGAAGGAGCAGGTGCACAAACATTTGCGAGTGTAGTGCGCAAAGCATGTCAACAAATGTGTGACTCGTCTTCATTTGGTCTCAGCATCACGTCTTTCTGATTGATCAGGGCGGAGGAGTCCATCCACGTTCTTCCTCTTCTTCATCCTTGTGGTCTGCCATGTCTCACAAATTCGGCCTCCTCTGCCTTTATCATTCGCTGTGTCCCAACAGCTGCGTCCTCCAAGTGTGTGTGTGACAAAGAAACTCAAAAAAACTTTTAAAAAATATTTAACATGCAAAATCTGTTGTTGTTAATTGTTAATACAGTATTTTAACATGTAGTGAACTGTAAGTAACTGCCAGATATTGGATGTTATTCTGGAAAAATTAGCAAAACAGTTAGTTACAGGACATTCTCTTGTGCTTTTATGGTTAAACTAAGCCAAAGAAGTCCAGACGGACATTTTAAGGCTAAGGTGTTAAAGGGTTAACGTGGGGTATCAGCCTAAACAAATGCATTTATAAAGATTGTCTTCAGTTATAGATAAACCCATATAGATGGACTTATAATGGTTTCATCACATCATCATCAACAATTGTGAAATTGTGAAACCTTTACTCTAATAAGCATACACTAGTTATGACCAAATACACTTAATGGCTTTTACTAAAATAAATTATTCAAAGTTTTTATGGATGTAAACTGGACTGGTTGATGGAGGCTTTCATCTGCAAGGTGGTGATTCTATCCGGGCAGTTTCATATTTAATAGAACCATAAAAACATTTTATGATTTTGAAGTATTTAACACAAATTGAAGACATTTAATCTCATATTATAGTGTCATTCTCAATAAATGTCACTCAGAAATTGAAAACCTAATCAAGAATCTGGATTTTGTTAATAAAACACTGTATAATCTTTTAGTCCATTTCGAGCCTTTCGTTTGTCAACAGCAGCAGCAGGTTGGACTTTTGGATTGTTTTTAAGATTAAATTCCCTAACTTTACATTATTTTTTAACTCCCTGTGACAAGGCACGTCGCTTGTTCTGCCCAGAAAGCGAAAAAGCAGCTCCCACAAAGGCACTTTTGTGGCAGACGTTGCCAAGTAGTTGTGAGACGTCTATACCTTGTTGTGCGTCTCTGAATGTCTAGGCCACAACTGCAGGACACAGTCCTCCACACTGATGATAGACTTTATTCTGCTCCAGACAGTTTCTCATATAGTCCTCTCCCTCACGACACTTAAACTCAGAGACTGCCAAGAGTGCTGCTGCTGTCTGCTGTGGATGTTCAGCGTTTGCTGTTTGCGCTGTGCAAGCCTCTGTGTGTGAAGAAAGCCTGCGATCTCCTCTGCTGTCTTCGCTCTGTGCAGACACTGAGGTCCTCAGACTCTGAGTCAAGCTCCATGTCCTGTTTGTCCATGTCTGTGGTGAAGTTCCTTTTGAAGCCGAGTGTAAAAGTGGAATCGTCCTCTGAGGTGGTATTAAGTGGTCTGCACTGCGGCACTACACTCGAAACAATATCCCTCCACTGAGGGGGTTAGTCAAAGCTACAGTCCGTAACTTTTGGTGATTGTTGTTGTTGTTGTTGTTGTTATTCTCTCTCTGTTTGGTCTTTGTCTACAGCAACAATGTAAGATTATGTGTATGCTGCATTTCTTTGTGTTTGTTCATTCCCACTCCAACCTGTTGCCTCTTTCGGCCTTGACATGAAAAAATGATTTGCTTGATCTAAACGCTGCTACGGTGAGGAAAGACTGTAAAAACAGGTTAAAATCAATTATAGGTCCATTTATTTGCTGGATTTATTGACCAATGTTTGATATACTACCCACAAGCATGTTTTTGTAAGTGCATAATCACTTTTAAACTATATAGTTTTTGTTTCAGTACACTTAGAAGAAGAAAAAAAAAATGTATATGTTTTTTAACCTAGCCCCAACAGAATGTCTCAATCTTTATTCTCGAGTGAAACTTTGTCTGACTTTGGTTGCACTGAAGTACGATCTGAAGTACGAGACGATCTTGGTCTGACCTCTTGCTTCAGACACCAGAGGAGGCTGAAGAGATTTATCAATATGAATATGTTATCATCGCTCGGCCGCCGCGTGACACTGAGACAGAGGGTTACAGAAATAAAAAGAATCAGTGTCAAGATGAATAGAAATACAAAACCGACCCTTAGTATTATTTCTCATTATCATAATTTGGCTTGTTAATAGTTTTACCCTTTTATAAACTGCCCCCATTAGCATTAAATGGGCTACAGGGCTTTTGGACTTTGTCTTGGATGTTTTTCCCTCCAGCTGCTGTTCAACACTTAGCTGGAATTATTTAGCAGTGAGCCCATGTGAGACTGAAGAAAACTAAGGGGAAAGCGTGCCTTGATGGAAAACTGCCTCTGGACCGCTGCATTTATTTGACCTATTGTTCTTTTTTTTACACTCTTTTGGGATCTTAATCGATTTTACAGCATGCGAGTTAATAATGTTTAGTGTGTAAGGCTGCGATGTGGTCACAGAGCAGGGTTCAAACGCATTCAGTGTAAACTCAGTTGGCAAGAAGCATAAATTCAACCACATAAAAAAACAAAAGAATACCCTCCTGCCTTCACTGAGTGTGTTTGTCCCCGGATAAAGCTTAACAATATCACCATCCCTCAGACTGCTTCTCTGTTCCTCTCTTTTCTTTTCATCAAGGTCAGTGTGAAGAAACACTTGGCTGCTAAACACAGGAAATGCGAGTTGCTTTGTTTTATCAATGTGATGTGCAACAGTCAAATCCACAAAAATAATCCTGCCTACCTAACTAAATACCACTCTACTGAATTATTTACCTACATAAATACCTACTCCTCTACCTAACCACCTATCTACCTGCGGTCCTACCAACCAAGTTGTATCCGCTAACCTATATACATTAAAAGAATATAAGTCACATTTGTATTTGACAAATATATACAAAATAAGTAATACATAAAAGTAATAAATAAAAGTAATAAAAGTAAAGATAGTGCTTAGCTTTTCATCTCGATGTCATCAGCTTCCATGGACGTGCTTTTTGCTTGTGTTTGTGAGCAGCGTAACTCAAAAATAAAGGACAGATTTATCATGATTTTTTTTCTTTATTTGAATTTGGTCGCGATTTGGACAATTTTGTTTTTTAAAAGAACTCTCAACCCTGCATGACAAGGAAGCGTATTGAGAGAGTAAACAACCGAATGGCCTTGGTGGATGTTTGTGCTCGCTGTAGCTTTTGAAAGCATCCATCACAGTCCCATAGTGTTCAGGGTTTCTCACGAGACATTCAGGGATTCTCACCAGGAATTCATTGCTGACATTGGCAGGGGGATAGAAATAAAATGCCTTTTTGAATATTCGACGAGCAGCGGGATTAATCGCAATCCCACTAGAAACGCGGGCAGCAAGATAACGGGTTACAAAGTGTTGCCTCATTTTCTGGAGTAAAAATTTGAAATTTTCTTTCCCTCAGCCATGTTTTCATCACATTAAAGCACCACGTACAAATTGAATTCCTGTCAGTGAAAGTGTTCATGTTGCACTTTGGTCAAACCTCTGTTTTTGATCAATCTGAAATCGTTGGGCAGTAACTCCAACATTGATTCGGCTCGGCCAGCATTTTGAACTGGATTAGAAGCGTGGTAATCCGCACATTAGACAGGTATATACAGTACGTACGGATAGGCAGATGATTGGATGGAAGGATCATTTATGCATATAGAGAATCAATGAAGCATCTCAGCAGATGGAGCCATTTCTAGCCTGTTATGAATGGCCGTTAACTTGGCTGATGTTTCTCTAGTCCCAACTTCCTGCTCAGTTCAGAGAGGGGAGGGGGAACAAAGGCAGTGCACCTTCTGTTTGTAGTTTTTTTTGTTGTTTTTTTATTTTTATATAAAAGCAAAGGCTCCACAGAACAACCCTGAGACTATGTTTTACATTTAGTCACACAATACTTTACTTATTTCCTGTTCAGTCGGGAAATATAAAAGCCTGAACCTTTTTTAATTTGGCTTTGACATTGAACGCCTTCTTTGAACATGTTCTGGGTAAATGTTTTGTATGGTGTGTTGTCTCAGTGACAGTTGTTGCTGGAGGCCGGATGTTTTCAGTTCCCTTTCTTGTGATTGAGATACTGTACCTCAGGTGCAGTGTAGGGAAGGCTTTCAAATTTAGTACATTCACTTGGGTTCAAGGATGAAGTGATTAGGTTTGACTAAAATCACAGTGTGTTTTTCATACATGGACAATGCAACATGATGTCAAAGGACTGTACTTTTCTGCTAATCTCCTATAACTAATAAATTAAATTTCCGGAAACAAACCAGCCTCATCTGCTTTAATCCTGTTTTACTTTATTCTTTATAAAAACCCCACACTTTAATAATGAAAAGCTGAAAAAAAAAGGAGGGATAAGTAAATAAGAACAAACATAAAATGAAAAGCAGTGGGGTGACTAGAAATCTACACATTTGTAAAAATCTGTCAGGGAAGAGATGAATGCTGTAATAAGCGTGTTCTCTACAAGTCTGGAAAAGTAACAAAGAAGTCTCTTTATCTTTATAACAGTAATAGTGGTTAGTATGAAGAGAGACAGGACGACAAAGAAAAATATTTGGTACAAACAGAGCGTTAAATATACACTGCCCCGTCTTATTTTACACCTTCAGTTTACATTCTTTCTTATTTTTAATATTTCTTTTGTAGAAACAAATTAAAAAGTTAAGAGGCAAACTTGTGAACTAAAAAAAACAACAACAAGCATTTTGCAGGAAAACTAAATAAAACAAAACTAAGCAGAACAGGCAAGGTTAATTAAACAAAGTAAAATAAAGCGAAAGAGAAACAAAGAGAATATGAAGTAGGGAGTTTAATTTGATCGGGTTTGGTGCAGTTAATTTGTTTAAGGTTTTGAGTCGCACATTAAACATGTAAACACAGTATAAAAAATATTCTTATCTTGTCTTTCCCCTTCCACAGTTACTGCATGCCGAGAGTTAATTATTTACATTCATATTTGTGGCATTCATTTCCTGTGTAGTATTTTACATGCACAGGAATCTGAAATGGAAAGAGATGAGTATCTTTCACGTGTAAGACAACAACTCTACAGTAAATATAGTGTAAATGTGATGCTCTTTGCCCAGTGTTCAACACAAACATATCAAATCACCAGATTACATTCACCCTGGGGCTGCACCTTCCTTATTTCATTGCTCTTCAGGCTGTAGATTGATCCAGACTGCGGCGTGCTGGGATTCAGCAGTGTGGAACGAAGCAGATGCTGTGCACAGATTAGCTTGGGCTGATGTCACACGTGTGACAATAGAATTAGCCAATCAATCAATCAATCAATCAATGACAGGGTTCCCACAAAATAATAATTCCGGGCCCTTTTTGTAAGTTTTTGTAAATCCCCCTAAATAGACACAGGTCATTGAAAGTGCTTGAATTTTGTGCAGTTAAGTTCATTAGAGCTGCAACTAACGATTATTTTCATAATCGATCAATCCGTCGATTATTTTCTCGACAAATCAATGAATCGCTTGGTCCATAAAATATCAGAAAACCTTCAAAAATGTCAACTGAAAATAATGTCACCTTAATTTTACACGTTTTAAATGTGAAAAAAATGCTGTTAAATAGTTCAAATTCTGTTCTAAGCAGACTGAAAAGAGAAATAAAGTCAAAAAAACATTCAAGTAAATAAATTGAATAAAGCTCCGTTCAGAGCTAGGTTTAAAAGATACAAGGTCTTAAGTTTGCTTTTTTATTTTTTATTTTTGACAATACCGGTTTGTGTCAAATTGGAAAAAAAGGAATGTAGGAATTCTGAAGAGGATGGTGATTGTCACCTGGGCTGATTGTGTTCCAGATATAACACAGAGCCTTTCTCATTCTATCTGATTGTATATTGATTCTGACTGGTTGATTAATGTAGAGGTGTGTTGTCATTTTTGTGCGTTTGTACTGGTGTGTTGACGCAGGAGCCTGGAGGCAGGAGAAGTGTGTGTGTGTGTGTGTGTGTGAGCGGTGCATCTATAGTGAGTGTGTAATGGTGCTTTTGGCTGCTGAAGGATTGGCACAGCCAGGTTATCTGTGAATGGACGGACCTCACTGTATCGCGCCGTGTCCTGCTGCTCTTAACTCAATCCTGTCTGAGGAAATCGATGCTTACATCTTGTTTATGTCCAATGTTTCATTACATTTATGTCTTCCGTTTTATTCACACTGACATCATGCATCTTGATCTGTTCTTCCGCGTCCATCGCTCTTCTTCAGCCGCTCAGTTATTGGCAGCAGTGTCGGGGCGGCACTCGGCTGTACGCTGTGCACGTTCTCTGTCTGCGAATACAAGCGGCGGGTCAGTGTCCTCTCTTCTGCTGATAGTCTCCCCAAGAATTGGGCTTGATTCACATTTATATGCAGAAAGGCCAGTATTACGCAGGTCCAAGTGCACACACACACCGCTCCCACATGCAGTTTTTTCTTTCTACAGTATTGATTCAGTTTGACCGCTGCTTGTTCGAGGAGATTAAGGTGGATTAAATTGCCTTTGGCTGTGATGAAAAGTTAACTTGTTATAATTTCGCGAGAAAGGGACAGTGACCCCGTGACAAATTCATCAGGCAACAAAAGGTGACCACACGTTTCAGAGTTTCCAAAGGATTGTGTGGAGTTCAGGTGTTGTGTGTTGTTATTCATTTTTTTTAGATTTTTTCTATGTGTTTGCAGAGGCAAACTTTTTTTTGACTTAGCAGAGTGAAGAATGTTTTTTACGAATAGTAAGATCTACAAGCTTTATTTCAAAATAATCAAAATCAAGTGAGAGACCAACATTGCAGCCTTTTGTGTATCGTTGCATCACTTGAGTTCCTTGTAATGGATGGCAACAACTTTTTATACTTCGAATTAACCTGACAAAAGGAAATAGTTTGAAAGTTCAAGCAATAAACGTATCAAAAATGTGTCAGAGTTTCAGAGAAGAAACCACCTGATGAGAGAGGCTGTGGTTATGTGGTTATTTCATCATATCAACTATCAACTTGTTTTTCTTATGAACTTACCTACAGCAGCTTTTAAGTGTCTGCGTGCACTTCACTTTGGGATGTGAAGTTTAATCGAGATATAACTTAATGGTTTATAATGATGCTGTTCGTTTTTAGTTTCACAAAAATATAAATGAATCTGTGATGCAACATTTATTTCTGTGTGTTTTAGAGTGATTTTAAGAGTGAAAAGCAAATGATGATTTCATGTTTTGTTTTTTGTTTTTTAAATAGCTATTGGTGAGATTACTGCAATTAAAAAATATGTTTTAAACTCTTAAAATGTCTCTAAAACCTTTTTTTTTCCAGGAGAAACAAAATGTTTTTTTTGCATTGCAGATGAGATTATTTTTTTGTGAAAGTTTTACAATGATATCCATTCAGGATTATCACATTAAGGGAAATTCACTACAATCAACATATTAAAAATGCATTCTGTAGTAATCAGAATGCAATTCTTATTAAGCCTTTGTAAGGAGGTCAAAGTTTAGGAAACGAGATGAGCTGTAATCTATCGCAGACATCTTTCATGCTCTATCGGGGCAGCATGACTTCAGTCTAACTCCATTTCCTGTCTCCACTATCACATGACTTTCTCCTGAGACCCCGATAGAGCTACAACTGCATCTTCACTTCCTATCCTTGGAGTTTTCAGCTTCTTCTTTCTGACAGACTAATCTGCTGTGAGCTAATGATGTGTCTGGGAGGGAGATGAGATGACAGGAAGACAACGCTGTCTTGGTGTTCTGTCATCTTATTACAGCCATGGAGTGTGTGTATGTGCGACTGACGGCATCAAGCATCAATCAGCCTGTAAAGATCTCTGATAAGAAACCGTAGAATACAGGATGGGGTGGACAGACATGACGAATAGAGGCAAGGAAGCAATTATAAATCACGTTGACTGATGGTGAGATCATACTTGGGCAGTGCACTTGGGATGTTATGATAATCATGCAATAATTACATTAGTCTTGATGCCTAATATGATACTGTACAAATACATTGTTTAAAAAGCATGATGGCATTGTTGACCTGCATTCATTCACTTTCAATGGGGTAAATATGTAACCCTTAAAACTTGAAGGATGGAAGTAAAAGTATTTTTTTTTTATTTACTTCTACTTCTCACTTTTATTTATAACACCAGCATACATTTTCTTTTTGACTTAATTATCTCAATTACAAATTTGAAGTCTTTTGTAAATTATGTTCCCAGTTAGTCCACACGGTGATGCAGTGGGAAGCTTTGTTACCTTTGTTACCTCATAGTAGGAAGATCACCGGTTCAGATCCTGGTTCGAGAGCCTTTCAGTGCAGCATTTGCATGTTCTCATCACGTGTGTGTGGGTTCTCTCTCTGGTAACTTGGGATTAGATTATTTGGACACTTTATTTTGACTATAGGTGTGAATGAATGCCTGTGCATCTCTGTGTGTTGGCCTCATGATGGACTGGACCCTGCCTTACGTGACCCCCTTGTGGACGATAAAGTGGTAGAAAATGAATATATGGATGTTCCCATTGAGAGGAAAGTAGACGATAATGCGCATATGAGTGACATTCATTGAAATTCCAATTGCAAAAACAATGCCAGAAATATTATTCAGGGAGCATGGCTCATCATTTTCACTCAGGGATTGGCCACCACAGAGTCCAGACTGTAACCCCATTGAGTGTCTTTGTGATTTGCAACTCCTTCCCAAACATAAGATCTTGGTGAAACTGTGGATTGAAATAAATGTTTGGACATTCTATAAGTAAATCCGTCAGCATGTTGGATACAGCAGTCATGCTCTTGTGTTTTCATCGTGTGGAGATTACTTGCTAGGTGAGACTGAAAGCAGAGATAGCTTCACTTTATCTATGTGTGTATCAAAGTAAATGTGTGTGTGTGTGTGCGCGTGTGTGTTTCAGCCTTATTACAGTGTATCTCTATCAGTAATGGGGTCTCACTGCCAGGCAGTGGCTCTCAAAGAAAACCACTTAGAGATGTCCAGGGAATGCCTGGGACTCAGTGGAGCTGCCTCAGCACAGCTCTAATGCATCTTTCAGTGTACACACACACACACACACACACACACACACACACACACACACACACACACCAGACATGATCATCACTAGCAGACCATCAGCAGTGCAGCCAGGAGTACAACACACTATATACCATATAATGTACAAGGCGCAAAAGTAAATCTTATCAGTGTATGAGAACGTCAATAAATACACTCCATGTTGAGTCACTTCAAAAAAAACATTAAAGTAACTGGACAAAACAATACATATCAATACCTTTACAGTAAACCAGACTAAGGCTGGCACATGGAGAGAGCTCATCTCTTGCCTATTGATAACCGTCATTCTGTGCCACATTTTTTTTAGCCACAATCATTTGAAATTGAGACAGTCGCCGCTAATATCAATAATTCTTTAAAATGATCTCTTGTATTATGTCAAATAACAATATCAGGATGCACCTCATATACACCACATCAGACTCTTCGGGGAGCCACAAAGATATTTGTTGAATGCTAACTTTAGAAGACCTTGAAATTAATACTGAATGCACAGAGGTGAAATTTTACCACTCCCTTGTTGTCCTGCAGTGATTAAAAGCCTGTGTGTTTATGTGTGCGCATACTTTGTATTTGTTACCTCTTTAGGACCTTGTCTGGCACAAACACTGACCTTGTCAGGACCAGTCGTCCTCATGGAGCACGGAACCTCGTCCTAATGTGGCAGAGCCTCATTTCGATTAGGGGTAATGTTTTGTTTTGGCTGTCCACATGAACAGATGGATGAAAGTCAGTGTCCCAAACATCACTGTGCAAACGTGTGTGTTGTGTGCGTGTGAAGGTTTCAAACAAGACGTTTGAGAACATTGTCATTTCGAGGTTTTCTGACGTTTTATGGACCAAGCAATTTCTCCATTAGTCGAGTTAGTTGAATCAAATATGAAAATAATCGTTGGTTGCAGCCCTAGTTTATATGGACTCTCCTCCACAACATGTATACACACACAGTTCCATAGAGACGGAGTGGAGGAGTGGGTTGTTCAAAGATTCAGAGAATGGAGTGTCTGGCAGATCATTACAGATCCAGTGTGGCAATTTAAAAAGACTGCGTGTGTGTGTGTGTGTGTGCACACAAACTTGCGCGTGAGGTGCCAAGCGGATCGTTATAAGGTCACAGCAGGACTGAGAGAAAAGGAAAAGGTTGAGGAGAGTTCAATCATACGTTACCCAATGGGTAGCGCCTGCGCTCACGGTGTGTGCTGGAATATCCTGTGTGTGTGTGTGTGTGTGTGTGTGTAGCTGTGTGTGAGAGGAGAAGGGAGAAAAACAGAGCATTCAATATTTTGTTTCCTGTTGGGAAATCCTCTTGCCGTGTGCGTTAGTCTGTGTTTGTATGATGGAAGAAGAGGTGGGAGAAGACGTGGGGTTGAGAATGTGAAAAAGGGTTCATGCATGTGTGCACTTACGTACCTCGTCACTTCATCAGCACCTGAGTAATCGTTTAATTTAAGACAGCTATTTTTAACTTTGTCTATTTCCAGACTTCAATAATATCAGTTACCTAAAATACTTAATACTTGATGTAGTGCGTAGTTTTTTCTCATAAAAATGTAGTAAATAAAAAGCCTTCCATTAATGTTAAAAACAAGTAAAAGTAAGAGCAAATATCCCCAAAGCTTCAGAGTGAATTTTTCATAATGTACTTTTACATTGTTTTGTTCATGTGATGGTTTTCGTGGGTAAACACTGTAATTAGTGCACCAGTAGGCATTCTGTCATAACCTGCTGCTATGAAATCTACAGCCTCTGGTGAATTGTGGCGCAGAAGTTCAATGTTGTTATTATATTTCATTCAGATGAATGGCGCAGAGGTCCTGGAGCTGCTAGAGAACTCTGCCTGCTGTGCGCGTGCATATATTAGCTCAGTGGTGTTGTGAGCCTAAACGGGAAAGAAATTAAAGCTGCACTCGGCAGGATCACAAGGACATTTTATCGTCCTTCCATGGACCATTTTTGACGTACCTTTTATGGAAAGTAGGTGTCGTGGAACAGCCCATTTGAATCCCTGCTCTCTGTGAACTGACACGTGATAGGCCAAAGCCAGTCACATGATGTTAAAGTTTCAGTCGTGAGTAGGGTTGAGCAATTGAACATTTTCAAATTGAATTTGAAAATCATGAAGGCCACAAGTTAATAGCTCTATTTCTATGTTCTATTCCTGTTTAAACAATGCAAAAATGAAGAAGTTAGAAGCAGTTGATATTATTAACTCCCTGTCCTTGCATTTGAGTAGAGGCTAAGTAGAGTAGAGGTCTCTCGTGTGGTATTGCTCCAGCTTGTAATCACTGAACTAAAGTTGAACTGAATAAAGTTATTTTGCATCTCAAAAATTGCAATATACAGCCTAAAAATAATAATTATAGAATAGTAGATAGATATTTCAACTAAATCACTCAGTCCAAGTTGCAAGAGAGGAGGTGCAAAAGTGTTGTTCTTTCTCCTCGGTTATTAGGGAATCACAGCCATCGATGGCACCACAAAACATCCTGTCGATTGTACCTTTAGTTTCTCCACAGTTAGCATCTCGTCTAATTCACTCCCAGTGTGTGGTATTTCCTGTCCTCTCCGCCTTCCTCTTTCCCAGAAAGGACTCATGGGACTGCTGTTCTTCGATTAGATGCTGTGTGTAGAGCTTCTTCACTGTCCTAAATGTGCTATCTGAGTGTCAGAATTAGCAGAATTAGAAATCATCATGATCATTTTTCCTCATAAACACACAGAGAATCTCGCAATGTCCCAGTTTTCACTAATGATAAACGATACACCATCAATACCTGTTAACACAATTAATGTCGAAGCACAAACCTTATTAATGATTCATTCATTAAATCTTATATATTGAAGGCAACATGGCCTGCGGCTGTTATATTCTTCACTTGAGGCCAATGTCAGTGCAGACATTTGTATCTCTGCCTTTTACATGATGGATTTTTTCCTTGAGTGTCTGTTGAATATCGGTTCAAAATGATTCATAGAGAGAGGGGTCTTGCTCTTTGATGCTGAAAGGCTGACAGACAGCAATACCTGACATTTACCATTGATGTTGTAGATTTCTGAAAAATTGCTGCATCTCCATCAGGGGTTTTGTTGTACATGTCTTGATGGGATTTGACATTTTCCATATCTGACCAGAGAAATGAGGAAAATAGATACAGACAAGAAAATCCCAGAAAGTACAAGGTGATTTTTTTTTTTTCCCCCTCAAGTGCAAACCATTTCCAAAAGTACATCAGTGATGTAGCGAGTGTACAAGAAACAGGTTCAGATAGTTCATCAAAGAGGATCGCAGTCGAAGTGGATTCATTAGTGAGGAATTGACTTGACACGTGTGAGCGGGATGAGCAGGGTATTGATCCGCCTCCGTCATCAGTATAGGTGATTTCTGCTGCCAAGTGACAGCCACAAGACGGAAGAGCGGGGGAAAGTTGTTGTACGAGCAGAGAAGACAAAATTTCACATTTAAAATGAAGCCCACTTCTAGATAAAACTGAACCATGTTTAACTGAACATGCTGCACTGAATCATTAGAATCAGTTACTTAAAAAGATTAGTACTTCCTGTATGACTGCAGCACAGACTGAACTGAAATATGCGGGTAGTGATTTGGCCGGCTTTCGCCAGTGCTGTCACTAAAAACACCAGACTCTTGTGTTAAATATTGAGATTTTTAGAAATTTCCTTGCAAAATGATGGAGATTAACACATGTTTTAAGGATTTTTAAGGATTTTTTAAGGGGCAAGTGGAAAAAAAGCCCAACATTTTTGGGCGATATGAGCTTAAAATGATATAACAATATGCCATCATGATATTGCAAGAACAATATCGGCGAAAACATTTTATTAAATAAGGGAAATATGTATGTAAGTGGTGCAAAACCCGGATGGAGAAAGCCGAAACTAAGTTGCACCAAGTTTCATGCATTTGGTGTCCATTTGTGACAGCATTTCAAATAAGTCTTTATTGTTTTTTCTTTTAATTTAAGTTTGCTTTTTTGAATTAATTTTCACTGTCTTTTATCTATTATTCTGTACTTGCACTTTGGTCCACTCTGGTTGTTTTTAAGTGGTTTACAACTAAAGTTGGATTGGAGGGGATCATTTCCAAAAAAAATATTTAGTTCCCAACAAAAAATGTATTAATGATGCAAATGAGACAAATGGCTCAGTACTTGATATTGTTTGCATGGCCACATAAAATCGATTGGTGGGCCACATGTGGGCCCCGGGCTGCAAGTTTGAGACACAGTTTTGACTGATCTACTGTACATTTGGGCATTGTTTGGTTTGATTCTTGTGTCGGACGTCGTGCTCTGCCAGTCAGTGTCAGGCAGTCTGTTGATGCCACATTCTGAGGGATTTAATGCTTTTGTATTGTACGGGATGCAGCTGTGTTATCTTTTGATTCCAAAGGAAATGATGTCGACATGTTGGGGGTTGGGTCTCAGCCCTAATCAAATGAATCGCAACTTTGAAACAAATTGTACATCATCTGCCCCTACATATCATTTTAGCTTTCACTACACTTACTGTACATAGCCTCCATGTATAGATTTTTCTCCATAGCGACTGCTCTTTACTCCTTGTATGTTTACTGTTACCATTTCTCCGTCATTGCTCCAGATAGAGAGGACAGGAAGAATGAGAGAGATAGTGAGATTAACTGCGAGAGAGATATAGATGGAGGACGAGTAATAAATGAGATTAACATGATATATTGAGGAGGAGAGGAGACTGGAGAGAGCAACAGTGAGGTTTTCGTAAAAAGGGCTTGACAGAGATGATAAAGACAGTTGAAGTGGTGTAGATATTTCACACCAAAGCAACTTGCAGAAGTGCTGGTATTTTTAGGTCCTGTTAGAGGATTTTCATTGCAGAGTAAGAGGAAAAAAAGAAGAGAAAATCATCGGGAAGAAAAAGTGTTGTGGCAGGAGACTGAAAGGTGGTAGAGCTGAGGGGGGAGGGTGGTGCGTGGAAATGGAAAGAAAGGTCAGCTGGTAAGGGATTACAGAGACAAAAAAGAGTAAAATAGATGCCAGGCAGTAAGGGGAAGATGAAAAGTGGCTTTTTTCCTCTTTCATCTTTAAGTGCTAAATTGAGCATACATTTAAAACCAGCCACGGGATTATGATGACATGGATGAAGCACTCATTTGTTCCTGGAATGAAAATGCTTGCCATTTATTCCTACAATATCACAACCCCGGGATCATCCAGGCACTTTTTGTTGGACTTTTTATGAATTTCTTTTCTTTATATTGTGCTTTTAGTTCTGGCATGTTTTCAGTTCCTTGTTTCCTGTTTTATTTTGAAGTTCTTCCATGTGTGTACCTTGTTTAGTTTGACTTAACTGTCCTGTCTTCCCTTGCCTGTTGATTGCCTGTGTGTTTTTCATCACCCCTGCCCCCCACCCCGTGTGTTTAGTCTCTGTGCTCCCCAGTGTCTGTATTGGTTCATTTTGGTTTGTTTGTGTGAGAGAAAATTCTAATATTCAACCAACTTTAAGTTTAACTACTCACATATATCTTACATATTCTGGTGTACAATATTAACAACCATAACTTAGGCTAAGACACAATCTAAGTGCCTTTCAAGGTTCCCTCCCAAAGTGCCAGGCATCTGGACTGGAAACACTATCTCAAGTCTTACTCACTATATGTATCAGACCTGGCACGCTGTGATGATGCCTTGCTGTTTAGATGTCAGGCATTGTCTCAGTTCTAGATCTGAGTTGTCTACAATAAAATCTTTCAACTTAACTCATCACTGACTCCAGAGGTTCCATCATCGGTCGTCTCACCTGACAATCAAAATCTCTGTAACAGTTTGATTTGTTTGTTAGTTTCATGGCACATTTTCATTCTTGTGTCTTCTCGCATGTCTCCACCTAGTGCAGTGTTTCAGTTAGTTATGGTACAGTACCAAATTTGTTGCATTTCCATTAGGAATAGTACCAAAATAACTGGCCCCAACCGTTCCATTTTTCGGTACCCTTCCGTTGGCGTACCAAAGTAGTAGCTTGACGTCTTGTTGAGACAAACAGCCACAAGCCAAGCTGAAAAAAAAGAGCTAGAGGATGTCCTCCATTGGTGTCCAGTGCTTTACCGTTTCCAAACTGAACCGTGTTTCTGTTTTTCTGCTCCATGTTGTTTTTCTTCGACCTTATTGACTGTTTCTGTTCATTTTTCTCAAACTGCTCTTGAATCCTCCACTATTTACATACAACGTGGACACAAACAAGCTCAAGTGGTCTCGTTGAAAGTTAGTGTATTTTGAAGTTTCTCTTGGCTTGTGATGTCATTTGTCTCATTTTAGCACTGACAGCCTGACAAACTCAAGACAGTAGCTCTGTCTGAATTCAGATGTTCGAGGGACGCAGTCCACATGGCCATTCATGAGCTGCGTAGTCAGCAGAGACTGAACTGAAATGAGTCTTATCTACAGGGGATTTCCCTGTCACCTTACCACGGTCACCTAGCAACAGACCTGCAGCTGGACACGCTACAGATCGCTAATATAAGATGAAAATAGTTTACACTAAATCATCACATTTAAGTCACTGTGAATCAGGCAGCCTTCAGTTGCAGCCTCAATAGATGGGATACGAAGAATCTGAAGATTATGGCACTTCAAGGAGTTAGTTATGGCAGACCAAGTTTGGCTCGACTTGGACGTAATATTTCCTCTGACAGACTTGAAGGAATAGCTTCGGTTTTTTGACGTGTGATTGTATCAGGCAGGTAGCTGAGAGCCAGCCTGATTTTCAGCACCTAACAAAAAGCTCACCAAATGAAATATAGACCTGCGAAACTCTACAACATTTCAAGAATGTATGAGACACTTTATCTTGCCATTAGAGAGTCTGTGCCTGCAGGAAAAATTAAATATCTAAACCCTTCACTCTTCCTTTACCAAAGTCCACAGAGAAAATCAGCAGCCAGTCTTGCCTCATTGTTTAAATTTGTGTTAATGAGGTGAATCTGAACCATAAATCTATTACTCTAAAGTTGCAAAATAATTTATTTTTACTTACTGGTTGATGCAGTATTGGATCAATAAGTCCTGTGACGTAAAATTGCTTAAATGTGCAGTGGAGTGAGCGTTTTGATTTGAAAAAATGCTGCCTTAAGGTGAAATAAAGGGACAAACATATTTTTAAGACATTATCGACTTAAGATTACATGGTGTTTAGGTCTTAGGTATTAGGCTCTTGGCTCTGCTTGTGTGCACAGAACAGTTAGCATTGACTATGTGTCAGTAATTCATAAAAACACAAAAGATATCCCTAAAAATTGACTTGTGACCTGTATCAGAGTTGAGACCTGACCTCCAATTTGCTGCAAAAGACTTGAGACGTGTCTCGGATTTGATTGACTTGAATCATGAGGCCTTTCTTCTTGTGTGTGTGTGTCTGTCTCTGTCATGAACCAGAAATAATGAGGACACACTTTAGAAAGGAAACTCTCATTGTTTGGTCAAATTGCAGATGTTTCTGTCTGCAGCAGCTTTTTTGTGACCTGTGTCTTCCAACAGTCAGAGGCCCTACTGGCCAGTCAATCTGTCAGCCTTCAGCCAAAGGAGAGAAGGTGTTCACTGGCATTTTAGAGAGAAGGAGGTAGGGCACATAATTGATTTACAGTTCTACCTAAGCACAATGCTGCTCACAGAGCTAAATAGCACTCCACTGGTGTAATTTCCTAGTGCTGCAAATGCTTGCCTATCAGTCACCTGCTGCCTACTCAAACAGGCTCCTTCAGAGCAACATTATGCGATTAGGAGAGCAGTAAAATGTCAGCCTTGCCTTCTGACTCGACAACCGGTGTAGCTGCCGCACGGAAAAAGTGCAGTGAAATATAAAGATGAGTACCGGAGAAGAAATTTGAAATGACACTTAAAGATAGAGGACAGAGGGAGGAGTTCTCACCTCGTTTGACTCAGCACTACTGTCACACTGCCCAGGGCCACTTCTGTTCCCTGTTCTGTTCACCATGCAGTTACACCACACTTACACCAGTCATCCAGAACAAGTTACTGGTGATCACTGAATATCTTTGTCGAATTTGAATTAATGTGGTTAATGTGTCTTTTCAGGTTCTTTATGACTTGAACAGAGCTGCACCATAGATGTGTCACTTTCCAAAAATCATGTTCAAAATCATATTAGGTAACAAGCTTTTCCTTTAAAGGTATTCAGACAATCCCTTCTTCAGACAGTGTGAAGCACTTCTAGGCTGTGCATTTTGAAAAGTCTTTTAAGGTTTGAATTTGAACAAAAGTTGGAATTTTGAATTAAAAAAGTGACAGTCCCACTACCACAGCATTGTGAAAACCCAATATCTGGATTCAAGTGTTTGAAATTCATAATTAGTTGTGAAAGTTTTGACGTTGGTAAGTTGTCAAGCACCACAGCAGTGGCTTCTAAATCACCACATTCGATGTAGAGCTGCCAGCCTTCAGTAAAACTGACAAACTGTACAAAAAAAAAAAAGAAATCAGGGGAGTTTTTGTTAGTGTGTCTCTTTTTGTGACTCAAAGAAAGGCAGTCAGTCATGCAAGTTGCAAGTAAAGACATTCCTTCTCTTTATTCCGCATTTCATAAAACTGATGCACTGTGTTGCAAGATTCTTCTGGTATTGTATATACTGACAAATAGGATTAAGGAAAGACCTTTGTTTCACTGTGTGGTTACAGAGAGTTGGGCCAGTAATCAAAGACAGGCTTTTCCATGCTCTATGGGAATTGTGAGCACAATTTGAGCTTGTTGCTTGACGGAAATAGCTTGTTTTATTATGTTAACATATAAATATAAATATATATATATATTTTAAAAAAAAAGAAACCTCCCAGAGTAACACAGTCATGCAATATTCAGATTCACTTATCAACTCTGTATTCACAGGGGAGAAAATGTGGAAGGTGCTGTATGTGTCAACAGAGACTCTGAGCTACTGGAGATGAGGCTCGGATTAGTTTCTAAAAAATCCTTGCGTCATGATTTTAATGAAATATGTAAACATGACACCTCTCAGTAGTATGTTCCATCACATTGAGCTTGTTTAATCTGCGTATTTAATTCAGCCTAAAGCCTCGGCGTACAAGTTGAAGTCATGTTTAACTGTTCCAAACTGATAGAAGAGGTTTGGAGCTGACAACCCAACCTCACCTCAGCTGTGTTATTGCTGGGATCAATGGAAGGATATAAGAACTGTATCTGTCTCCATCTCAGGAACAAATGATAATAGTTCAGAGTTTGAAAAGAAGAGATTAAACTGACAGAAATAAGATTATTATTTAAGCTCAGAGCAGATCTACAGTTTGGCATTGTTCAGGTTAGATTCCTGTGTCATGACTCTTCCAGTGACGACACTCAATGACCAATCAGTGGCCGTCAGTCTGTTGACGCCACATTTTAGTATCGGCTCAGCTCCTTTGGAACCTCGCCAGAGCATGTACCAAAAGAAGCACCATGTACCAGGTATTATCCCTAACAGAAAAGTAAGAAACCAAGCCGGGCCAAGTGGTGCTAACATGGGAAAGCACCATTTGTGAGTGAGTTAAAATAAAAGTTATTTGGCTCTTTCCCTCCCCTTGCATTCAGAAAGTCTCGAATCCAATAAAGAGTAAACAAAGCCAGTAATGAGGTGACAGCACGTAATGCTGCAGTTACAGTTTGGAAGATTTATTAAGTCAGTTCACATTTAGCAGCACACGAGATAGCAGGGTGCTCTTCCTTACAGGCCCCTCCCACTCTACAAATCCCTTCAAACCAATTAGGGGCTAGAGAAGTGAAAATCAGGGAGCAAATTGGTCTTTTGGCCAAAGTCTCTGGGGGAGGGCTGACAAGAGAGAGAGGTTAAAGGAAAAGATCTGGAGTTAGATGTAAGGATGGAGAAATAGAGGAGTGCAGGTTGAAGAAGAGAGGGGAGTGATGAACAAGGCAAATAAAGAGAAAAAGGGAAGGGGAAAGGAGTAATAAAAGGGAAGGGATCAGGAAAAGAAGATATGGGGAGTGGTTGAATATTAAAAGATGTTGTGATATACAAACGTGTATTTTTGCTTTTGTGTGACACAAATGTTGGCATCAAGTGTGTGTGTTTTCTCACTCATGTACCCACCATATGTTGGGTGATAATGTATCACCAGTAGCTGTATACACGTCATCTGTTTTGGGGTTTTTTTGGGCTTCAATCTCCCCTGAGCAAACAGACAAGTGTAAAAGCAAATGCAAATGCTTCAAGTGGAATAGCTGAACAGAAAAAAAAAAAAACATATTGAGAGCTGTATTACAAGCACCACAGGGAACACCCAGGTTCTAATCAGAAATATGAACACACATGTGTTCATACAAGCACAATGTGTATCACTCATTCCCTGAGGAGACGAGGACACTTCAGGCCTCACGAGTGCTCAGAGAGAGTGTGTGTGTTTGAAAGTTTCTTTGAGGAAATCTATGTGGTTATAAAGGCTGAAAGAGATTATATATTATATAATTATAATAATTATATATACTCATTATTAGCACTATCTTTGACATGTATGCTGCCACTCTCAAGAAGCAGTAGGACCCTCTCACTGTCACAGACTAGAGCTGGGTGGGAGAGTACGTGCACTTTACTACACATATTAGTATATTAATGTTCGCTGTTGTACTGCTGTGTTCCTCCGCTGTGTCACTGTGATGACGTCATCAAACGACTCGTCAACTCGACTCGATTGACAGATAAGTCGATCTGAAATGATGAGAAGTCATTAATGCCCTACATCACAATGCATTTGTTGATTTACTGCCTCATCGGTAAGTTCAAATGTGTCATGTTGGGACTTCTGTGTTTGAAATTCTGGCAGCAGTAAATCAGCTGCAGCTGTGTCCCAGTGAGCTAAAAACACACATTTTCTCCATGGACTTTGGTGCAGATAATGAGCCACAAGGCAGAAGAGGCTTAACACATTAGAAACTTAAGCAGGTGGACATTTTATTAGATGAGTCTTTTGTCAAGTGGCTGAAATCTGTTTTTCCCTCTGGCCCTGCAAGGCCAGAGAAATTGTTTAATATAGCTCATTCTGTCAGCAATGCAATTCCAGGTACCTCGCAGAGAGCACAAAAATCCTTTTGACAAATTGTGAAAGTAGCATAACACAAAGGTATTTAGAAAGAAATTACAGAAAGAGTTGAACCTACATGACTTTAACAAAGACATTACCTTCAAACCGTTGTCAAATGAGTTCAAACAATACAGATTAAAGTCGGTTACCTTCCAGCGAATGTAAACAAACAAACTCTCTCTCAGTCTGGCCTGATAGTATTGCTTGTCAGAGCCTGTTTTCAGATGAAAGACCAAACAGAGGAAGATTAATGACATCAACAATAACAAAAATCAGAGGGTAGTGAGGAGAGGGTACGCACTGCTGCTTTAACTTTTGAATTTAAATTGAGAAGTCGATAATAAAGTTACGGCTGTGGTAAAATGGAAAGTCTCACTCACTAATATGAATATGGCGTTCTCATATTTACATAATTCATATTTATTTCTTCATTCTTAATGTGCCATATTGCATCTTTAGTGAGAACTTTTCTTTGAACTTTTGTTATTTGCAATGAGATGCAGTTTATTCGCGTTGCCGTCGATGCACAGCGGCCTCAAATCCACAGATCCATGAATCACAGACATGAGCCGACATTTTCCTTCAATCTGGACACGAGCAGCTGCGATGCAGCTCAGTCCGGCTGACATGAGGTGATCGACTTTGCCCGTTGAGGAAATTCCATCTCGCTGTGTGTTTCGGGGCTTGTTGTGCTGCAGAGTGATGAAACGTAGTGCACAGAATGCTCACGTAAACCTCTGCATTCATCCTGCTGCTTGTGTCAGCAGTGAAAGCATCAGTAAATGCCAGAGCCTGCTCCGTGTTTGACGGATGAGTTTGTGAGCGTGAGTCATGTGTTGTGTCTTTTGTCGTTTTCAAAGACGTTGATTTTCTCAGTAGAATGTTGTGTATTGTGTATTGTTTTTTATGCCTCTGTGTTTTTGTCGTATAAATCCTCAGAGGTTCTAAGGTCAGGTCAATTTCTTCATATACCGGTGAAGGTATTGATTCATGATTATGTCTCCAAATTCAATCCAGACAAGGTTTAAAGGTCCAATGTGTAACATTTAGGAATCTTATTGTACTTTCTGCCTTGTATGAAGAGTAGCTAAAAACCTAAAAATAACACAGAAGCTTTGAGGCAAATAGGAAGAATAATAATTTTAGTAACAGATGCTAAATAACAGAGCAGCGAGGCTGTCGCTGTGATATAAACATTGCACAAAAAATTGTACACTGTCAAATTAAAACCCTCTGGGCTTGATGGTCCTGTTTACGCAGCAATTTTTTGGTTCCCAGCAACACGAGCCGGTCTGCTGTCTGCTGTCTGTGGTCTTAGTGCTAATGTGCAGCCATTGCTGCTCTGGTGCGGCGGCTGTTGTGGGTGGGATGCACGGACGTTGATTTGCCAGGGAGGCCACTCATGGAAAATTGGCCTTGTGTGCTACCTCCACCATTCCAGGAGGTTAGTTCAACGATCAGACTCCCAGTGTTTGTAGAAAGCTATTAAGCTCAGTTCAGTGGACTCTGATTGAGGGAGAGCTCAGGCTGGTTGTGATGCAATTTCCAAGCAGCTGCCCAAACTTGTCTTTGTCTTAGAGGGAAATAGGGATGGGAAGAAATATTTTTCAAATAGCACTCACAACAAGTTAATCAGGGATGATTGTGAATAGAAAGTGAGTGGCCAGGACTGAACAATTTGATTTTGTGATTGGATTTGCGGTTCTACGTTTTTAAAGTCAAGCATCAGTTCAAAACTCTCGGTGTCATTTAGATCTAAAACACGCTGATTGCATTTTATTTGGCAGTTGAAAGCAGAGCAGGCAAATCTGTGGTTTGCTCACTGTGATCTCAATTTGAATAATATTAATAACTGTTCAACCCTATGAGTGTGTATTTTGACGTCACATAATGGAAGTCTGCATTTTTACTCTGGCGTTTGTTTTTGCTTATCTCTAAAAATGTCGGTATAGTGATTTTTTTGTGTGTTTTACAGTTTTCATTTTTTCACAATAAAAGGTGGCAAACGTAAAAATAGAGTTGAGCAATCCATATTGATTTGCAAAGTATAGGCTTTGAATTTATTCATATTGGATGTTTAAGTATTCACTGCACTTTGGATTTTGGTTCATAAATGAGGATGGATATTTCACCTTTCATAAACATGCTTGTTACTATTTTATTATCTAAGCAGCATCATTTAAATGTAAAATAGTTCTTTTTAAAAAGGAACTTAGATACTGGAGCTGTTTGCCTTCACATGGCTTCATAGGAACCTAAACCTACTTTAAACTCACAGAGTGCTATAAGACATTGATACTGATCTCCTCACTTGGCCAGAGAGATAACTCTGTAGCTGCATTACACAATATACGAGCTACTCCTGAGAAATTAAAGCTTCACCATTTTCCTGTTCTTCCTCCTTTTTCCTGGTTGTTTTTGTCTTTACATGCATTTAAGTCCATAGTTGACATGACTGTGATGCGGCTAATTGATTACTCTGCTGCACTTGGATTCACCCAAGTATATTTTTAAAAGTCCATTAAAAATTTGCTCTGCCAGTGAATAAAACACAAGTTGGGGAAGAAGTCAATACAAAGTTATTATAACCACCAGAGATGGACCTACTTAAGCCGGTGCATTAAACTTGAGGATATATTTGTAGCTTTAACATGTGCAGAGATGTGAACAGCACACTGTGGGTTTTTCTACAGCCTCTTACAGTCTGTGGAACCATGGAAGTCGTGTTTCTCAGCAACAGTGGACAAAAACAAGTCTATTTGCTTTCGCTTTATTACAGATTGCTGGTATCAGTTTTCGAATGTGAGCAGTTTTCTGATATGGTCCTGAAATCTGATGCCAGCACCAATAATATCCATTCAAAGCCGATTTAAACTATTGGTTTTCCAATTACAGGGATGATAAAATAGAAGGAGCCACTCTTGGGGCGATGAGAATAAGCAGGAGAGAAATTTGAGCTAAATGGAGGCAGCGAAGTCAACAGTAGACTGGCAGGCAGATTGACAGCGGCGGTGAAGCGGACCTGCAGTTCGAGCAAAGAGCTTCCACCTTTCACTTTTGATATTGTGAATTTGAATTGAAAGCTGACATGGTCTTTCTGTGCTGAGGAAGCAATGTGACCTGAGGCTCTTCACAATGCACTGGCAGCCTGGCGGCGCGGACTTCACTCTGATGAGGGAATGAAAGGGATTTTTTTGTGTATAAATATGTTTTTTAAAAGAAGAGAGAGAGTCCATTTTACCTCTCCAACTGTTAGAGCAACTGTGTTAATGCAATGCTCCTGTTTAGTGTTTGAAAGGACTTGATGGAAAGAGAGACAGATCAGAGAAAAGCCCTCCAAGGCTTCTTGTCTCATAAAACACAGCAGGAGCAAAGATCCACTCTCTTTATAGAAGTGGTAATTACAAGAAAGTCTGCTTCTGTGAGGATGGCATAAGAAATGGAGATGGAGGCGGAAAACACTGCAGTGAGGAAGTAGAAAACATACTGTATTATGGAGGACATAATATGCTATATCATTGTGTGTGTTTGTGTGCATGTTTGTTTGTGTATGCACGCACTTACCTCTTTGTGATCATTTTCCTTCTCAGGACCAGTAGTCCTCATGGAGACCAAAACCTGGTCCTAATGAGGCAGAACCTCATTTTTGACGTACTGGTTTAGGGCCAAGCTTTGGTTAATGATAGGCATGACGTTTTGTTTAGGCTGTTCAAATGAATGGAAGGCAATGCATGTCTCTGAAAGGGTAGCTGCATGAACCTCCGTGTATGTGTGTGTGTGTGTGTGTTTGTGCGTGCACGTGTGTGTGTGCTTAATCTGTATTTGGAGAGAGGTTAATCTTTACCTGGCAAATGGGTACACTGGGTTAATCTGTAACAGGTGGGCGCGCGCACACACACACACACACACACACACACGCAGAGTGGATCATTTGTTAAGAATTTGTTGACAGCCTCCTCTGCCCGGAGACTGTCACCTTGTAATCCACTCACTCTCCTGTACCATATATACATTAAATCAGCAATCTACTGCTGACCTGGGCTACACACACTTACATGCAATTAAATGTGAACAACGTGGACAACTCTGCTTTATTTTGATAGCAAAGGAGGAGAAAAGCCAATAAAAGGTCAGGGTTTGGAATTATAAAGACCACCTCTTGTTGGTTTTGATTGGCTGCCTGTGATTGCACATCAGTTGCTGTTAGCGCTGCATATCTGTGTGAATGGCTGGTTTTTCCTTTTAAATGTACGTCATTGTTTTTTTTATTGTCATCAGTTAAACTCCTTCTCCTCTTTGTTGTCCTCTTGTTTTTAAACCACAGTGACAGGTATCAGTGCTACATTTTGGAGGCTGTAAATGAACATGCACACATGCATACACGCACATATACCCACTGATTCAGACTGGGAAGCAGTGGTTTACTCCAGCCGTGCCTCTTCAGCTGAAGAGGGAAAAGGTTGCTGAAATACATCTGTGGCAGCCGTGGTTTTTAAACAGGCATGTGCACATTCTGCTCTCAGGATCCTTCAATGCAAAATGACACTTTATGGAAGTATGTGTGCGTATGTGTGTGAGTGCATTTTTGTCAGGACCAGTAGTCCTCATTGGGACCAAAGCCTTGTCCTATTCTGGTTTTAGGGTTAGGATTAGGTGGTTTATAAGTTAGGTAATAGTAATAGTAATAAGTAAGTTAAAGGCGACATAGACCGGAAGCTCCAATTAACGCTGCGTTTGTGTGTGTATCTGCGTCATTACCATATGAAACCCTAAAGTTTCAGAACACAGTTCAGCCACTGCTGAGAAAATAGTGTTGTATTGTTTTCCTGGGCTCTGCGAAGCGGATCGGCACTTCCTTAATTTGATGTCGTCATGAGAAATCCTGACCACTCCTCTCACCACCATAGCACCTCCTGGTGCGTCACTAGTCCGGGCACATCCGGTTGCGTACATTCAACCTCAGAAGAAGAAGAACTACTCTCGTTGTAGCTGCTGAGATGCAGAGCATCCACCGTGCCAGAGGGGGAGCTGTGTATCTGAGAGCTGGCCTATCTATTACGTCACTTCCAGGCACCTGGCCAATCACAGGACAGTAGGAAAGCTCTCGTTGGCTGGCCAATCACAACACAGTCCACATTCTGGGGGTGTGGTTTTGGTCTGAAACAGCGCGGCTGACGAGAACGTCAGTGAGGAGATATTTTGATCGGCTCGTTTGCAGCGATTAGGAGGTTTTTAACCATGAAAACAAGTTAATATATGTAAGTAGACCTCCATAACAACACATGATGGATAAGATAAGGGATAACATTTTGGTTAGGCTGCCCAAATGAATTCAATGCATGTCCAAAAAAAGAACAGCTGTGAAAACCTCTCTCTCTTTCTGTGTGTGTGTGTGCTAATTGACACTGAGGCTGACAGAAGCCTGTCATTCATGCCTCACACTTTTTTATCATCTTCCCTCCATTTCTCACTTCACGTTCACGTGACATTATCTCTCAATTTTCTTTCCTTCCTGTCTCCCCCCCCACATCTGTTCCTTCTATCTCCTCCTACTTCCTCCCGCTCTCCAGCCGCCATCCCTTCTTCTGTCTCCCCTCACCCCGTTCTTCTGCGTCTCATCTCTCACTAATGACCTGATCAGATTGGATTTGGTCACAGACTCCTCTCATGGCTAATTGCTGTGACCGTTGCTAGGCAGTCGGTGCCAAAACGGCGGCCAAACATGGCTGCGGGTTTTGCCACGCCATCGGTGGAGAATGATCACTCTGTTTGCCCTCATGGGGCGTCTTCGCTTGTGCATTGACAGAGCTCCATTAGGACGGTGACAGGAGGCCTGTAGACACTGGCCTTCATGAAAGAACAGATGAACTCATCCATCCATCACATTCAGTGCCACTACATTAGAGGAACTCTTTAGGAGGATAAGTTCAGGTTGGGCATCATTTTCAAGCAGATATATGCGACATAAACATGACATTTTCCATCACACTCAGTTAATTATTAGTTCATTTAAAAATGTGGCCGTGGTTTTTTTCTCTCAGAGAATACAGTTACGATGACACAGAGAGGCTGCCATGGCAGCAGCTGAACCGTAAACAATAACTTGAAGCGTATTATTTACGGACACCATTGAGATGATTTAATAGCCTTTTTTTCGTGAGGGTAAAATTAGAATGACAAAGATTTATAGCTGTAACATTATAAATCAAGTGCATGCATGGCAGCCACCGCCTGCACGTGCAGATAAAGAAAAAAGGAAAAGTGTCATTGTGTTCATTTGGAGAACAGAGGGAAATTACACTATATATAAACTACACCAGCTGCAGGAGAACTATTATACAGAGAATAATGCAGTTTAACTACAATCCTGCTTTGAAGTAATCAGATAAAGTGGTGTAAATAAATATTATTGTTTGCCTTACATTTCCTGCCATGTAAACAAGGCCAAAGATTCACATAATGAGGTAAATAAGTAAAGAAGAAAAAAGAAGAAGAAGCTGCTCATTAACAGTTTCCATATCTGTTCACCTGCTCCAAGCACAGCTCCTTATCCCAAAACAGTTGACTGAAGTAATATTATAGATGTGTAATGTGCTCCATACAAATAACTGATGGTGCAGAATAACATGTTTCCCCTTTAATTGCTGTTTTATTACATTTCCCACATGGAAAGTAGGAGAAATACAGTATTTGGCCATTTGTTTTTCTTAATAAATGTACTGTAATTGTTATGTTAAATCCATTCTTATGTCACACAATAATAAGATATAGCAATAATAACAATGTTTTCAGTGTCCACCGTCATATTAGTCATGTTCTTGATATGTTGTGTTTCTTAGTTTGATTTCCCAGTAATTGTCAGTTTCAGGGCATTTTTAAAGACTTAGTAAGAAACAGCTGCTACAAATATGTTCCATTTGAACTCTTATTTAACTCTCTTAAGTTAAAGAGCCTCAAATGAGCACAGTAAATCCAATATAAAAAGCCATATGTGTATGAAAAAAATTAGATTTAGGCATATAAAAAACAAGCATTAAGAAAATGCTAAATAATTAAAAATGAAAGACGAAAATAATCAGTAGCTTAAATAGATTGTAAACCTCTGCAACATATATAAAGAAATGATCAGAGACTAAACTGAACTAACACAGAAAAATGAATACCTCCATAATAAAGTCCATGCCTGTAAAGAGCAGGAAAGAAGTGTAAACTTATCTAAATAAACACAAATGTCAAGCTTTTTTTTTTTTGGGGGGGAAACCTTCACACAATTTCCGTCCTAAGATTTAGAAGAAAACTGTAACTCCAAAGCTCTTGTTCCTTCAGGATAATACATTAAATATTCAGAGACAATGCAGCTCTGATTCTAATCTTTGCTAATACAAGATTATTCCAAGGACATAGATTTTTATTTGCCTTCCATCTCATCTGGTTCCCATCTGAACTCATTATTTGGCTGTATGCAATTTTGATGAGCCGAGGTCTTAAAAACCTTTTACTGTTGCACTGTTAGTAAGCCATCCTCTGCCTGAGCATCTGCTGAATGCCTACAATGTAAATGGGATGCAATGATTCACATTGGAAATGTGTTTATGGATTTATAATCATTTCCCCGTAGAGAGTGTTCTCTTTGTTCTTTTCCGCTTTCAAAACAAAAGCCACAAGTCATTTTATTTAATTCCTTCACCTTTTTCTCTGGAAACACAGGACATGGAAGATTTCACGTGCAATGTGTTTTCCTCAGAGACAGTGTCATGGATTTTTGCTTGCAAGATCTGTTTATTTGTTCTGTTGCTTTCTTTGCTTATATAGTCATAATTACCAATCAAATCCACTCCAACTTGATTTATAAAGCACTTTAAAAAACAAACAACAGCAGAAACAAAGTGCTGTACTTATGAATAAGCTATAGAAACAAAAGACAGATAAACAAACAATGAAATACTCTTGAAATGATAAAAACAACACAAGTAAAAACAAGTCAAAACGATAAAAATGGGTAAAATCAACTTCTCATACTGGGTCGAAACATTGAATAAGCTTTTTCAATACACTTAAGAAAAAAAACAATCCCCAACTGATAGACTATTGTTGTTTTTGTCATGTGCTCCCACCTGCCGTGGGGATTTTCCACTCCGCTGCAACTGGTGTCAATTTCACTAAAAGACCACACCCCCTGCACTGCCCCCACTCTCCCTCCCCCTCACTCAGCTCTTAGCCCACATCTTGACATTTTTCAAAATCAGGCATCCAGCAGAGTTAGCATGAGAAGAGGTAGTTTACTCCCTTTTATGAAGTCTGATCTGAAATCCACATATGACCCTGTGAGTGTGAGGGTTGCTGTCCAAAGTTCTGATCCCGGAGCTGTCCAAGGTTCCGATTTTGTTCTGGTTTTTCCTGCAGCAGTCCTGCTAAAAAAAGCGACTCATTTGCTTCCTTTGTTTACCTCAGTTTGCCCACATCCTGCCCTGCGTCTTTAAACCATGACTCATATTCACTAAATGTCCCATCTCATTACCGGAAAGTCCTGGTGCCTGGTGCTGCGAGGAACTTTTGTCAAAGCAGCTGTGGGACAAGCCTGGAGCTGAGGGACATCACATTCCATCTCTGTGACTGTGAATACAAATTCTGTTTATTTATTGATTTATTTGTATATAGTGTCACATTTCAAAACTGCTACATATTAATTCAGATATGGGCCTCATGGAGGTGTGATGTTGGACTGAGGGCCACTCTGTGTGTAGTTTGCATGTTCTCCCCATGTATGTAAGGAGCTCTTATTGTGTTACTGTGGGTCTTCAGTCCAGAATTTGCCTCACGTTCAGTATGCTATTGTAAGAATTGAACTTTTGCATTAAACACCAGGGGGACACTATTTGTTTTCTGTCCTTACAAACAGTTTAAAAACCAACAATTATTGCTTCCTTCAACTCAACTCAACTTCAGGGTTAGACAGAAATCATTATTTAATCATTTGGCATTTGGCGTGACAATTATCGAAATCGACTGGTAACTTTGGGCTTAAACTACATTTCTTTTTCCTTTCCACTGATAATGTTTTATTTGTCAGAAGCCATATTTTTTGAGCAAACTTTATTACTTTTAGTGCACTTTTCAGTGTAATGTGTTCCCGTCCAGTTCCAGTCAGTAAGCTCAGCCCTGCTTTAACACTTATCTCTGTGGTGTGTGTTATTTTTCTTATCGTTATCGGACACATAATGTAATCTTCCCAGCTATAGCTGATGGTGCCGTCATATCCTGTTACACTGCACTGAAGTCGCTAAAAAGCTTTTGAAGTGATTGTTCTCTGAAATGAACATGAAAGGCAGGCGGGCGGAGATATGAAGGTCTTCATGAGCTCAGCTCATTTTCTCTGCGATATAGAAGCACTTTTTGGAAAAGAGAGCAAGAGAAAACAAAGAGGCAAAACGGGATAAGAATACAGAGATGAGAGAACTCGGCAGTAATGCAACACTATGGATGCTAACTGCCGTCGAATACCAAAGGAGAAAAATATCTTTTTATCAAGACAAGAGCTGATAATGACACATCAGAAAAGTGGATTTACAGGCTGCTTATGCTCTGAAATCTGGGAAAATAAACAGGCTTAAGTGACAGAAGTGGTTACTCACAGAAGATATGAACACAGCAACCGTATCTCATAAATAACATCGTCATGCAACTAAACTATTTTTCAGTTCAGTTTCGTAAGAGCATATGTGGAAATAAAGGAAATAAACTATTACTTTAACTACATATTTATATTTCATTTGTATTTAACTTGTCTGTTTATATTGTTGTTTCTTAGTCCTTGTAAAGTTAGTAACCTGTGGTTAGGTCTTTACAAGCTACCACCAACCGTGTAAACAAACAAATGTAAGCTGTGAGAAAACACTTCGTATCCGAAACAGTTTACAGTTTACACAATGCAAGGATGTTTTTTATCTGGTCGTTGGCAATCACAAGAGCAAAACACAAATAAATATTAGTGCAAAACAAAACTAAGATACAGAAATAAGACACTAAAGGTATGAGATGTAATAGAGAAGTGAGCACAACATACCTGCGAGACAGGTCATAAATTGATGCCGTCTGCATATATACCTGCTTATCTTTTTCGGGTGAGCAGGGATTGGCTCATTGTGCGGGAGTTTTGGTCGACAATGTTTTCCAGTTTTCCAGTCTATCACAGGCTGTTTACACTCGCATTCAGACCCGTGGACAGTTAAGATTTGCCAGAGTGAAGCCCACACAGACTCTCGCACAGAAAGGTCACAGTGAACCAGGGGAGTTGAGGCATTTCTAATTTAAAAACTTTTCTCCAGTTTGGAAAAGTGACAGTTTGCTGTCATGCAGCTTCTTGTGTAGCTTTGCCTCTGGTGCTGGAAAGCCTGCTTGACAAAGTCCTCCATTTTCTTCTCTGTCTTCCATGCGGTGTCCTCCAGGTTTTTGTCTCGGCTCGTTGAATTACTCTGTTCCATTCTCTTTGTTTTTATTTGTCCCCTTAGCTGTTCTTTTGTTTTTACATTTCCTGCCCTTAGTTTGCTTTCTTCACTGCCTCTTAATGATAATTCTGTCAAGCCAAGTTGAAGCTCTAATAATGTGAATCGTTATAATATTAATAGTACTTTTGTGTTGTTTGAAGATTTTGTTTGCCACTTCATTTAGCCATTTAACAACCGGAAGTTTTGTGTTGTCGTTTTTTTTTTAATCACAGCACAATAACATTTTCAAAATGTGTTATTTTGTGACTTTATGGTTTGAAACCGACTTCACCGACTTCAGTTTCCTGTCACTAAAGATGGTCCAACAGTGAGATAAAGCAGTGAACATACTCATAGAGGTATTATATATATGTATATGTATATGTATATGTATATATGTTATGAGGTGAGCATTTTGTGAAATGGCCAAAACTGCCCAGTCACGGCTATGTATCAGTACATCATATTCTCACACTTTACTAATTAAATAAAACGTTAACATATCAGGAAACACTATGTAATACCTTGTTTAGTTACCTTTGTAGGGACTGATATATTATAAATGACATTTTCTGCTGCCTTGTATCTTTTAGGGGAATGTTATCCATCCCTACCACTTCTAGGTCTTTTCCATACCATAAATGCAACTCAGACAGATGAGTGGTCGTACAGGTTAATGTTTAAATAAAACTGAAGCAGGGACTGTTAATATAGAAGAGTGCGGCACAGGGGGAACATTGATCTCTCTCTCTCGCTCTCATACACACAGGTTTAAACAGCTGTTCTTGTCAGGACTCTGTGTTGACTTTCATCACTAACTTGAATCATAGCCAGTCGATGCTTAACCTTAACCTAAACCTGACCACGATTCAAACCGTAGCCATACACTTATCGCGTTCCTCAGAAAATAGGTTATTTCTCATTAGGAACAGGTTTTGGTCACGATGAGGACTACTGGTCCTGACAAGGTCAGTGTTTATGCCAGAAAAGGTCCTAAATAGGTAACAGATACAGACACACACACACAGAGATAGAGAGAGAGAGGGAGATGTGCATGGATCACCTGCGTTTGATGAGATTGTTTGCTACATGATTCATTCATGCTTCACTGCTCAGTCTGCCATTATCTCACATCAGATATATGTGTGTGTGTGTGTGTGTGTGTGTGTGTCCAGCCACTCACTACAGTGCACTGCTCAACATGGGACCTTTTAATTAAAGGAGATGTTTCATTATCAGCTCCATTAGTCAATGCCTGGCCAGTGTCAACACACGCACGCACACGCACGCACGCACGCACGCACACACACACAAACACACAGACTTGTGTTTTCTTGGCTGGTATAACATTTAACCTGATGCTCCATTTCCGGACGAGAGTGTAATTTATTACGCGTCGTAATGGGACGTGACCCCATTTCCAGTCAAATGAGCGAGGCACGAGTGAGGTGTCGTTCTAAGTCAACATGTCATCATTCTCACTGTAATGGATGTCACGGGCCACACTAATACTTTTCTGTGACAGGTGAAATCAAACCTCATGTACAGATGTACACGGGGGAGATCGTGTCGCGGCACTATGGTCATTCCTGGAACACTTTGCATTCATTTTGTCAACGACAATACCTCCTTGTCGTTATAAAGTCATTTAGTGAATCTCTCATGCTTTTTAATGGCCATGTCATTTTCAGTTTATGAATCGAACGTTTCTAATCCAATAATTCCCAAAATCATTCACAGCACTTGATCGGCAAAGTTTTGCTTTTGAAATCTTAGCCCTTTAGCTGGGAGAGTATGTTTGTTTTTCTTTTTGGTATTTGGTCGGTGTTTCAGCTGGTACATTGTGACTGTAAGAAAATCTTCTATTTTTACAGAATCTGGATGTCAGGAGGAAGTAAACAGTTTTTCCTCATTGATGGCTCAGGAATGGCCAAATGATTTCTGTCTGTATTTTCTCTTTAAAGTGCCTATCATCAGTGCAAGACTGGGTGGGGAAAGCATTCCCTTATAATGAAACTGTAGAGATTTGTGCACCTTTTCTGCTGAGAACCAGACAGAGATGCAATGAAAACATGGCTTTTATCTACTTAACAATACAACATCATAAAAATCTGCAGAATATGTATGTTTGCCACTGTATCTCTCCAAACCTGACACATAACATTCACTATATGGACAGAAGTATTTCCTAGGCCCCTTATTTCAGGTGAAGGGAAATCTTATCACAGTTTTGAGAAGGCCCATTATTTATTCCAACACGATTGTGCCCCAGGGCACAAAGCAAGGAATATAAAGACATGGTTTTGATGAGTGTGGTGAGGAAGAACTTGACTGGTCCGCACAGAGCCCTGACCTCAACCCCATCGAGCACCTTTCGGCTGAACCGGGACAGAGATTGTGAGCCAACATCAGTGCCTGACCTCATAAATGCTCTGCAGAATGAATGGGCACTAATTCTCATAGAAACACTTAAGCATCTTGAGGAAAGTCCTCCAAGAATCGTGTGATAGATGTTATAGATGCAAAGTGGGGGCTCGTCCTGTGTGCGTCACTGAATGTGTCATAACAGGCCTTGTAATTGTCAGGTGTCCCACTTAAGCAGGTGTAGAACATGTACATACATGGTATGAGCCTGCAGAGACATGATGTTTTGAGCTTTATCGGAACATACTGTGCCTCCCACTCAAGCCCACTCAGGATTTCCCCAGAGCAGCCAGCGGCAGGTGTTTGTTTTGCTCATGAGCTTTCTGGCAGTTCTTACAGAGTGAGAGAGAGGGAGATGATTTCCTAGTCATTGGCAATAAGCTTCTGGTACCAGGTGTTTACTTTTACACATCCAATTTGATGACTTTATTTATTTATTTATATTTTGAAGACTTTTTCTACTGTCCAGTGACTTGGGCAGGGCGTTTGATTGACTGGACGCCTTATGCTGTCAGACAGATTTGCTCCGTGCAGGCGGGCGCGCTCTTATTTGGTATTTAAAGCTGTGAGGCCACAAGACGGAACAGGGGTGAGGCGGCAACACAGACAGGTGATGGAGAGAGAGAGAGAACGAGAAGTGGACAACCCGCAGTTTACAAGCTTAGTGATAAAAAAACATCCAATCTTAAAAGGGAGGAGAAAAAAACACAACAACAGAGAAAATGGAAACCTTGTACAACCACTGGAGTATGGAGTCTTTAATTAAGGAATTTATTTTGTGTGTGTTTGTGGTGGGTGTGTCGTCACGTGCATGTGTATGTGATGTGGGATTTCAGTGGGAGTTCACGTCAACGTTGTCCATCACTTTAAAAGAAGAGTGTGGAATTTCTATGTCGCAGAGTCACACTTTTTCTTAGACACACAAACTCCACACTGAAATGTTTTTCCTCTTACTTTAACGACGTTTGGCTTTTTGCCCGACACTGACTGTGATCAGTGTCAGGCCGATGATTTATTAATCATTGTTCTATGAGAACAACAAGTGGAGACTGCACAGAGTCTCTGCCATGTCTGAAATGATGGCAGCTGAGCAAAGATGCCCTGTAAGAGGCACACTGATTGATATGATGAGGAAACAATTAGCCAGGAGGAAGATTAGTGGAGCCTCTCTTACTATGCTAAGCACCACTTGGTGTGTGTGTGTGTGTGTGTGTGTGTGTATTCAGAGATCCGAACAGATGCAGTTCAGGATGTTTAAATTTATGATGGAGTTTTGTATGTAGGATATATCTTTGAGTGTGTGCTGTGGAAGTTTAAGTTCCCTGACATGCCGCATAAACACACACAGAAACCACACGTTCAGCTTCCTCTTCCTGACTCTTTGTCTGCTGTGCTTGTTTTCCTTTAGATGAAAGAGAAGACGTTCAGAAGAAGACTTTCACAAAATGGGTAAACTCACAGTTGTCTAAGGTAAGATACTTTACGACCACAATATTTAAGGTCCTCGGTGTCTTACTTAAGGGGTCACTTCCTCTCAGCCATACTGTATGCTGTGTGTACAGTAGAGAAGCCATTTATGAATGCCATGGTTGTTTTTAAGTTCTGGTAATCACATGTTTCATCAATACGTACTTGTATTGTTCTCTTACATGTGATCCCCCAACAATGCATGACTTTATCTGTGAAAAATACTAATATAGTATAAATTAGTCTTGGATTTTGTTTTGTAGAGAAAGGAGGGTGATCTGTGTTTTTTTAATTAACCATCTTCATTGGTTTGGACACTTTTAGGCTTTTTTACAGCTTAGATTCAGACTAACTCACACTCAAAAACTTGTTTTTATATCTTAGTGAGGACACATCACAGACACAATGCATTCCCTAGCCCCTTACCCTAACCTTTACGTCATAATTAAGTGCCTAAACCTAACCCAAACCCAATTCTAACACTTAAACCTGGTCTTAACCCTGAAATACTACTTTGAAGTTGTGGGCCACAGACAATATGTCCCCACAAAGATAGGTTTGTATGTTTTATGGACCTCACACATTCCCATGCACTCTCTGGAGAGTCAGCTCAGTAAAGCTGGGATGAAGGAAAAGCCGGGGGCAGGATATGTTTCCCTTCTGTATGCCATAGTCAGGATTGTTTTAGGAAAATATAAGTGATTTTTTTTTGGGGGAATGCACGTTGTTATGTGTCCTTTCTTCTTGCTTCATGATTGTTGTCTGGTGCACTTTGTTGTCCCATAACTCAGTTAGTTGCTCTCTTCCCACAGGGACTGAATCACTTGTTTTAAATTGAACTCTAATTACATTTCAGTGTTTATTTGTGGTGTGTGTTTGTGTGTTTGTGAGTGTGTGTGTGTGTGTTTCTCATGTGCCAACACATCACTCCCATTCCCATTTTCAAAGTTGATTGCAAGGTTGTTAGAGGTGTGCCGTTGCCATGGTGAAAGAGACTAAAGTGAGTGTGTGCGCATATACAATGCGTGTATGTTTCATTTCATTTGAGTGAGTGTAATGTGGTAAAGCTGGTGAAACAGTCTAATCTAAGTCACATTATTATTATAGACAGGAGAAGGACACAGACACACACCTTTTCCTTTCCTTGCCTTGCCTTGCCTTGCCTTGCCTTGCCTTGCCTTGCCTTGCCTTGCCTTGCCTTTCCTTTCCTTGCCTTTCCAGTTGTCTCAGGATGACGGTTGGGTAGATGGTTAGAAAAAGATGGGAGAGAGATACACAGACGAGAAAGAGAGCACTCCCCTCATCCATCCAAACTCACCAAAGCATAATGAGTACCTTACCTTAGATAGATGAGTCTGTCTCACACACACACACCTTAGGAAGCTAAACTTTAGTGAGCCAGCAGATGGAAGAAAGTGAGATTATAGGAGGAAAGGAAATGAAAGGAGAGGAGGAAAAACAGATATGAAAAACAAATGGAGCAGTGAGGAAGAAGAAAATGAAAATGAGTGAGTGGCAAACAAAAGTTCAGATGAGGACAGGAAGGCAGAGCAAACATGTTGTAGCAGGAAATGAAGGTTCGTTAATGACAAGTGAAAGAAATATGGGACAAGAAAGTGTAGGTGAAGTGATTTGTTACTTAGAAACCCTAAAAAGAATATTTTCAGAAATATACGATTATCTTTCACCAGGACAGGAAATAAAGCTGTTTTTGTTTACCAACCACAGATGCTGCTTTATTCAGAGTGTCATGTGCAATCGACATTTCCATTTTTATTAAACCTACATTTCACAGGAAGGCACACTGCTGTGTCCCAGGCCTCAGGTATAGTTCGTGTTTTTTGAAATGTAGTTGTATGCGCAGATTTCACTGAAAACACGACTACCGGAAAGGGACAGGGAAGGATGTGCTCGTACCTTTTTTTCACACTGGACTGGCGTTTCCAACTGGAAAGTGAACTTTGTGTTGCTTTGTAAACTGCTCACTTTCATCAGTAACTTCAAATGTGTAATTGTGTGACTTCAGAGTTCAAAATCCCAAATGGGGCAACAGTAGAGCAGGAGCACGTACCGTGTGTCCCCTTGTTGCTTCAGTTTCCAGTCAGAAAAAGGCAGTCTAACAGGAAGATAAAGCAGCTAATATAATCTTCCAGCAACAGTGGGGAACTTATGTCGCCCCATGAGGAATTCTAAGTAATTACCAAAACACTTCTCTGTGGAACGCGTCTCGTGATCCCGCACTTGCAATGAGCATTCGTCTCGTCAAACTGCTGATCGTTCATGTTTTTCTGGCAACAGAATCAACTTCTAAAGCGTTCAGCCTTTCTTGCTTTACAACGGCTACGTAAAACATATCACTTCCTGTGTGCAGTGTGGGACTTTCACTGAGCAACAACATAACACCACCTGAAAACACAAAGAAAGCCAATAATCCACATTAGAACTAATTTGGTAATTTCTTTAAAAGTCACCCACTTCACCTTTAATGTATTGTAGACTTAAGCAGTTACATATTCCATTAAAGGAGCGTTGCAGCCTGACAATACAAGGCTACAGGATAGGTTTTCGTTTAATTAAACTCTCATATAAACCTTTTTTTTTCGAGTGGCCAAAATCAGTTTTCTGTCAGGTTCCCACTGACGGCCATGTTTTCAGTGAGACTAAGCCTCCGTCTCTCAGCACAGGAGAAACACACAACACAGTCATTGCTGACTCTGTGTCGGAACCTCCACCTGAACTATCAGTGTAAAAGCAGCCTGACTAATAAGATCAGAGGAAAATCTAATTTCAACAGGATTACAGGGACAAAAGTATTCATGTGACACGCCTTGCTTTAAAGGATAATTGTCAAGCTTTCCTGAGTCCACGCCGGTTTTCAAACAAGGGTCTTAGGGTTAGTTGGGATTAATTTACTACAATTAAAGCATCTAATGATACAGTATTTGATTGTGACATGACTAGGAAATAAATCAACACAACTGGCTGTAAGCAAGCTCTTGTTCCTCAGAGTCTGCAACCCTCGGGCTCATCCATGTATCCAGGGTGGATCATTTGCTCTGGTGATTCATGTCAACACAAACTAAGTACACAATAATACAGGCCACTAGCATCGGCTTGTGGTGACTTTAAATCTAAATGCAAATTTAAGTTGCACTGTGTGGAGTGAGATTGGGCTGGATTATGCAGTCATGACATTCGCCCACGAGCTGATACAAATACTTTAGTAACATTAAAGGGAATCATCAGATTATGCTGTAAACACTCCGTGAAGCCATCCATAAGAATGTGAACTGTTCTGTGGCCTGTTCAACCAGGCTTATATTGGACGACAACAGCTGTCAGTCACACTGATGTCCACTCATATGTGCTATACTTTATTGTCTATATTTATTTATAAATGGGAACATCATTTTCAAAATTAACATCGGAGAAGAGCTGAAACGAGCAATTGAACCCATTAACTTCTCAGGAAAAACATTTACCAACCTTATAAATCAAGTGACAAGTAGAAGCTAATTTTCTCTTCTATTAAATATGACTTCTTTTCACACCCAGCCGAGTCAAATAAAAGTGGCAAACAACAGTGTCTGCATGTGATATTAAGGGCCCCAGTTCCTGGCCTGAATTTTCACCTGGTTGAAAATGAGCATTTTTATTTATTTATTTTCCTGTGTGGAGAAAAAAAGAAAAAAAGGAAGCTATTTGAGAATATGAACTAGATCAGGGGTGTCAAACTCAACAACAGAGGGGGTTGAAATTAAATACTGTGTCCAAGTAGAGGGCCAGATGTGGTCAAATAACCATTCCGTTGTCCATTTCAATCTGTCTTGCCTGATTTCCTCCTCAATAGAACAGCACAAACAGACAAAGAGTCCTGTAGTCACATGTATCTTAGCCAACAATTCATTGTACTCAATTTTTACTACCTGTGTAAAGTTAAAAGAGAGGAAGCCAAATACAAATAACCCCCCTCTGGTTCCGGCTCTGTGTTTTCAAAGTCCACATTTAATTTATTTTACTGACGAGGTAACTTGGTACTAATCAGTGAGTCAGTGAAAAAAAAAAGCTGGATAGACATAGTATATTATCTCACGGGCCGAACACAATTGCATGGCGGGACGGATTTGGCCCGCGGGCCTCGAGTTTGACACCTGTGCTCTAGAGGCTTGAAAACTGACATTTTCCAAATAGCATATTACAGTAAATTACAGAAGTAAAGAATACAAAAAGAAAGTTAATGCAAATATACAGGATAAAAGGACAACATTACTGTGTATACAAGAGACAGTGAAACCTATATTATGAAATTGACCAAGCTTAATATTATAATAATACCTTTTTCAAAACTGAAGACAACTGTGTGTGTCACTCCATGGTGCTAGTTGTACTGTGAAGCACAAAAGCTGTAAGTGTAACTTTACGGTGAGGTTTTGCCTCTAGTTACTGCTCCTTTCCTTCTACTGTGGACTTGTAAATACTGTACATTCAGGATAAAAGGTTTCCAGCAATTAGCCAACACAGTTGTTTTTGGTGGGCGGGCAAAAGCACTATATATGATAATGTTGTGTTTGTGTCAGCTCTGCACATGATTGTTTCTCTCCTGTAAAATACATTTCGAACCAAACGGAAACATCTCTATTTCCTGATCATGGATGTTATATAAAGGGTTTGCAAGCTACGGTTTCCAGTTATCTCCTAAAACCACACATTAAATAACCAGATGGTGCAGGGCAATGCAGAATTTTTAATGCACTGCTGCTTAAAATGATGTCAACTCTAATGTCTGCAAGCAGACTTTAATTAACTAACAGTGTCGTTGAGTGGAAAATCCCTGTATGTGTGTGTTTTTCTCTTGCTGTGTGTTACTAATTGATGCACACTTGTAGCTCACAGAGGGAGAATCAGAGATATGAATTAAATAGATGCATTTCACAGCCAGTGATAGCGCCGAGAGCATTATGCAGCGCAGATTATTCCCTTTGACATCATGTGAGAGGAAACTTTAGTTTATTCTGTGTCATTCCCTTGGTTAGGTGTCTACTTCTTAATATGTTACCTATGTGTGCTTTCACACTTTTTGGATAATCTACTGTTGTTTGCCTGTGGTCTAAGAACAGCGACTAGTTCAGCTAAAAAGTCATTAAACCAGTGTGTATCCAGTGTGAAACATTAAAGAGGATATACTGGCCGAAATTGAATATACTACCCATAAGTATGTTTGTATAAGAGTTTATTGTTTTAAAATAGAAATTGCTTGGTTTTTGTAGCACTATAGAATAAGCCTTTTGTACGTACTTTAGTTAAGGGCCTTGCTTTTCACAGGCTGTCTCTGTCAATGAGTTAATTCTGTGGGGAACCCTGCAGGGGTCTCAAACTCAGGTAACCAGGGGGCTGCCACACGTTTAGTCTGGTCATGTGAAAAAAAAGTCCAACATTTGGTGAAAAAAGGGTCAGGGAGGGCGATATGATAAAACTGTATCATGATATTCCAAAAAGAATCCATCCATCCCTTTTTTTACCACTCTATCCTCCACATGAGGGTCACAGCGGGGAGCTGTGCCAATCTCAGCTGACATAGGGCGATAGGTGGTGTCTCTATCACCTACGATCAATTTAGAGTGTCCAATTCACCTAATCTGCAAATCTGGGTGTTTTTGGACCGCATGTGGGAGGAAACTGGAGAACCCACGTAAAAGTGTGACTCAGTTTACATTTGGTCCCTTAAATCTAAAATAAATATGTGAATTTTACATTGCAGTTGTAACTTTACAGTTTACACGTTTCAAGATGCATCGAGATGCATCGATAATCATTTCATATTCGAATCGTGGCCCCTGAATCGTAATCGAACCGTGAGGCACCTAAATATTTCATCTCTTTATGCTCCAGAAAACGTGTTTTCTGCTTTTGCGGGAGTTTAAGTGTTTCACTTAACTGAAAACAGACTGGAAGTTACTTTGGAAACAAACGCTGACAAAGGACAGATGAGTGAACACAACCTGCAGGCACCTGTTTGAGGAAGGTTTATTGCTGTTGTGCAGATTGAGCCTATAAGATACAGTTTAGCTTAATTTAGCTCACTGATAAATGAAGGAGCTTCTCTCCCTGTCCTTCTTCTTTTGTCACTCTAAGTGGCTATTAAAAGACACAACCAGCTGGCACAGTGAAACATGACTCTGTTAAATCTCCCTCACTTGTCTTTTATTATAAAAACCAGCGGCCGTTTCTTTGCCGTGAATTCTATTTTCTCAAACTTCCAGTCAAATATATTTTTGTCAGCATCGCATTAAAGGTTACGCTATGCAATAATTGAGGAAATAATCAAGTTCATCAGTTCATACAGGGCATTTTGAAATTCGAGCTTTAAGAGAACAGAGTTGACCGGTCGTGTCAATAACTGTGCTTGTCTTTTGAACATGTAAACACAGACTGGTCCTCACATTGGCCACCAAATCAGAGGCTCGATAACAACAAGTGACGTCACTCTCCGCGCTCTCTCATTGGTATTGTTTGCTCCCTAATATCTTGTGAGGCTGAAAGAAAGAAACACACTAAGCATCTCTACATTAGCTTACCTCACATTGCAATCCATCATTGGGACGGCCAATAAGAGAGAGTGAAATCATAAAAACACATGACATCTTAATTATGTTTTGCCTCAGAGACCTCCAATACTGAATTGCCTCATGCAGGTACGATGTGTCAATTGTATTGTGCCGATAAACTATAATTCAATGTTCTGTTAATTGAATCAGATCAGGAGAGTGGACCTGCTGTATCCAGGCTGCACACGGTGGTCCTTAATAATAAAACTGCAGTGTGCATAATATTACACCATAACTGTAACACTATGACTTAGATAACTGTCAGTCAAACAAGTGACGTCTCCTCAACAAGAACAGATAGCAGTAGTTATTCCCGTGCCGAGGCATTACCATTTGACATGTCACTTTGACTGTGAAAACATGTCTAGACTAAAGATAAATGGTTGGTAGGTGGATTTAAGGAAATTCAATTTCTGTGGAGCGATCCTTTTCACTCAGCTGTTTACTCAGTGTCTCCTGTCCTCATATCGCTTGTGCAAGTTTCCTCTCATCTTTTCATCTTTCGTCACTGTGATTTAAAGTTACAGTCACCCATGAGGACCTGTTAGAGAATTCAATTACAGAGGTTGACATGTTATAACAGCTCTGGGGTTTTTTTTTTCTGTAGGGGTTCTCTTATGTGTTGGTAGGTGGGTTTCCACCAGACATGCGAGACAGAGCGAGAACTGTTCTTGCAGATTGCTCTTGTGTAATGGCTTGATGATAAATAATGTGTTACATAACTCTTTCAGGATTAAATGTTATCAGAAGTTGCATGTTGCTTCCATATAGCTCTGTGTTTATATGTGAGTCAACCGGAGGTGCTTTAATTCCTGGTTTCTACAGAAACTTCAGGTCTGGAATTCACCTTCATTTATGTTGAAAAAAATTTAATTTTGTGTTGGATTTGACCAAACCGACCTTTTGCCACGGGAGGTTACGATTGGGAAAAAGAGAAAACTAAACAAGAAATAGCTAAGAGGCAATGGCTCCTTTGCACAGCCGCCAGTTTGACTTACATTAGCGGAAAAAACACAAAGATGGCTGTGTTCAGCTCATTAATCGCGACAGTGAACCAGCATGCACTCTGAAACTGAGGAAGCTAAATGGAACTCATCCATCGTTCGTTTGAGTATTTACAACTGTGATTTTCCTCTCGTGACCTTTCAAAATGGCTGCTTCGCAAAGAGCCCTTTGGATTCTGTTTGGCCATTTGGTGTCGTTGATTAAAGTAGTAAAACAAGTAAAAAAATAAATATTATTTCACCAAAATAATGAATGTTAAATAAATGGAGGAAAGTTCAATATTACATTCATACAGTATTTGTATATTTCAGTAGTAATATTAGTAGTGCATAACCTTTAAATAAAAACACATGCCTGATAGGTTCCAACCATATTCAAATGAGTTCACGCAATGCTAATCAAGTCAACAGCAACACTGCGCTATTTGAGATGGTTGCAACTAGGTTGACTGAAAACACAAAAAAATTCTACGGCTCCAAAAAAACCTTGTAGTTCAGCAGTGAAGCGGGCTAAATGCTTCTTTTCCCCACCCGACCGTGTGCTGCTGCTGTATACAAGCAAGCACTCCCTCAGTCAGATCTCATATTGGTTGACGGAGCCTGTTTTCAGATGAAGGACACAGCACAGAAATTCACGTGTTAAAGCAACTCACAAAAATGTAATAAAGTACAAACATACAAGTTTATAATACAATATACATTAGATTACCTCCATACATTGGAGGTAATGGTGATATATGTGTGGGAGCTATTCCACAGTCCCACCCTTGGAGAAGGAAATGACCATAGTACAACAAACCTTTTGAATTTTACAGTCTTACTGCTGTGGGAATGAAAGATCTGTCTTAGGAGAAGTCCATAAATTATGGGAAGGAATAAAAACCTGAGGTTTGATGAAATATCATGACTGTCGATTGACGAGTTTCAGAAAGTCTCTTAGGGACATTTTATTATCACAATGAAGAACCACTTGTCAGAACTGAACCCTGATACTTTGACTTATTTCTACTGTACATGCACACATTTGGACGTGATATGTGCAGCAGTTCTTTGGCTGCCGAGCTGACTGAGGCTGAGGCTGACTGAGTGGGTGATGATTGTCAGGACACCACGCTTAAGCAGCAGCTCTACTTTTGCCCAAGCTGAAACACACAGACAAAATGAGTCAGCAGGTTTTGACATTCTGGCCACATATTGGTAGACGTCATACGTCCGTCTCTGTGCTGAAAAATAAAGAAGAAGGTGTCTGTATGTTTGTTTTTGAGTATTTACCCTGTATGTTTGTGTATAAATCCCCTAGGTCTCTTGTGTTTGTGTGAGTGTGTTTGTGGCTGCAAATCCCATTTTGTTGTGGGATGAAATCAGGACTGAGCATGCCTATGATTTCACACTTTAGTTGGCACACGGACAGACTGCCCCCTCATTACCTCCAAAAACTACACTGTGTGAGTGTCTTCACATCATCAAAAGAGGGGGTTATTTATTTCTTAGCCTTCGTCCCCCCCTGGAAAGCAGCAAATTGTTGTTTTGACACCTCACTTTTTTTGTGAGCAAGAAAAAACATGTTAATTAGGACCGGGGGAAAATACGACTTCAATACGATTTGCTGTGACCACATGGGACCAAATCCACGGATAAAGCCATTGTGTGTGACGCGTAAACAGACATTGGTAATTGGTGATATCTTTGTAAATGAATAGCCTTTTCTAAAAGCGTCCTTCTGTACACTACATGAAAACATTCAGGATTTTACCATGGAGTGTTTTCATGTCGGCCACCTCAAGTGAAGACTATTCTTAAAAATGAGAAAGCACACTTAAAGAAAAAAAACCCTCTGTTTGGCAAGGTTCACAACCAGATCACCACCAGAATCAAATCATTTATTTCTAATTTCATTCAATTCAGTCTTTTTGCTGCTCACAAAATGGGACACGTAACCTCCTTGGTGGAGGTAATTAACATTTTGGTGATAATCTCTGGTTAGAAAGGCATTATATAATAGTGTGTGTAAGTGAATGGCTAAATGTGAGTCATATGATAAAGTACTTGTTGGTAAGATTATTGATAGACTGTTTTACATTAAATGAAAACTACTGCTAAAAGTGAAAGCTCAGGTTTGGTTGTACTTGATACTGATCTGTGCGCCCTGAGCCGAGAATCAACCTTAAGCTGGGGGCACAATACAATATTTCTTTTCCAGATTTTACCCACGATTCACAGTGCCAGTCTAGCACTAGCACTAGTTGAGGGACAGTCAGCATGGCTAGTTGGCACAGAAATCTCAGTGTGTGAGGGTAACCGTCCCAACCTGACCAGAGTCACAGTCAATCAGACAATGTTTTCAGCCGACTCTGGACACAATCGGGTCGTGTGGACTGATAACCGACCAAAGTGACACATGTTGCCAACAGCCAATGAAAAAGAGTAGGTGGCACACAGGAAATAAGAAGACAAGACAACAGGAAGTAGTGGTCATATCAAAACAAATGTGTACATACAGTCGGTTAGTGTGTATTTAATGACTGTGAAATTTAGGCTTGTTCTGACTTGAAACATAAATCTGTTTTTAGCAGCGGCTGGTTTGCTGGTTTGCGTAAGTATTTCAAGGACTGTTTGCTATAATACTTTGGTGTGGGAGTGGTTGGTTTACAAAGCAAGATCCCAGACTTAATCAGGCACAGATTAGATTTTTTTTTTCTTTGCCACATTTGTCAGTGAGAGCAGGTTTTTGTATCTCAGGCTGTTTCTCGGCACAAGGAGCACACACAGTGTAGTCGGCACTGACTACATGTCACTGCTAATCACTTTCGAAAAAAGCCTGAACTATCCCTTTAACTTGACCATCCAACATGAGTTTTATTCCCCAATGGCGTTAATGATGCTTTCTTGTGGCGCTAAAGGAATCACATTTGTCTTCAAAACAGCCTGGTATTTCAGAAACAAATAATTCAAAACGCAGTGTCAAGAACAGGCCCTTGTCCGTGTATGATTGATAATGCTCCTTGTGTTGCATAAAGCATGTTGCTAATGCACAGTTCACTGAGGTTTTAGTTTAGTTCCATCAATCCTCAAAACACCAAGTTTTTTCCATCTGTCTATTCAGTTTACTCTTAAAGCTCCAGTATGTAAGTTTGCTTTTCAATGTTATCCTGTCTCTGTTTGGTCTTTATAATGAGAATTGATGTCATATTATTGTATTATTATGATGTGAGCAATATTATCACACCTGACTGAGGGAGCTTTTAGGACAGGAAACATTTATCCCATTAAAAATACAAATAACGCTCCATCATTTATTTTCACAAAGACCAAACTAGGGCAGAATAAAATCAACAACAACAAAAATAAGCTTTAAATAAACATGTATTGAATGAGAAGTACTTACCTTTGCATGTTCTCCCCTTGTGTGCGTGGGTTTTCTTTGGGTTCTCCAGTTTCCTCCCACAGTCCAAAAGCGTGCAGATTTGGGGATTGGGCACATTTTGACTGTAGGTTTGAGTGTGTGAGTGAATCCCAAGGTCAGCTGGGATTGGCACCAGCGACCCTCATGTGGATAATGTGGCAGAAGATGAGTGACTGAGTGAACGACAAGCAATGGTCGTTTTTTTTGTGTGCGATGTACTGGCAGAGAAGTACCCAAAAGCACGACAGAGGCACAAGTCATTTCAAAGGAGTGTTCGGTTTACGTGATCAAAAAAAACAGACAGGGGTCAAAAATACCAGGGAGTCAGTCAAACAAATCCAAACAAACGGCAGACAGGAATACAGAGGTCAGAATACAAAACTAGAAAATGTGGGAGAGGTTGACAAAAACACCAGACAATCTGGCAGAGGTGAGCTACTATATATACAGGGCAATGGATGAGCTGCAGGAGAGAAGAAAGGGTGTGGAACAACAGGTAAATGAGCTGATTGCATAGGAGGGATCTGAAATGACAGGAGAGTTAGTGATGAGGCTTAAAAATGATCAGAAAAAAACAAAGTATTGGGAACTGTTACATTTTGTGTCTACACTGCAGGTGTGCCAACTAAAAATAACCTGTACACTCAATATTAAATACAGGAAATCGGTATATACAATGTAAAAATTAGTTCCGATGTTGTGCATCAAGTTTCTGACAACAAAAAAGTGTGAATAATTCATATTTGGCCAACTGATTAATCGGTCTGCCTTTAATACCACTTCTCATAATAACAAAAAGAAATCTTCCTTGTAGAGCCGCAGTGTTATTTGTACCTCGTACGTTCAGCTGCATCTGTGCACATACCTGTCACTGGCTCTGCTCTGCATGAAACACCATAGGTGGAAGACGTCTGTGGGAAAACTTTGACTGCATACCTCATTTTGTCATTTCGGTTAACGGAAAAAAAAATATTCCAGGAAATTATGTTTTGCACCTTTTGCGGTGAATTATGAGCACCGCCGCCGCTGAAATGCCACATGGTTCATTAATATTTGAGATGAAATGTAACATTGCAGGTTTGTGCTCCGCTTGCAGCTGACTGAGTGAATGTTACCACTTTCCCCGCACGCACACATGCACATGTGTGTTCATTATACAGTATATCTATAATGCATGCTCAGTGAAGTCAGTTTTTACCAAACTATCCATTTAGTTCCACAGTTGAACCTTTGTTACAGGTTCATGAATGAAGACTTCCTGACATTTGGAGCAGGCAGCTTAGTTAATTATGTTATTGAAGTTTTTTGCTGCTCTATTGCAGCATGTTCCTTCAAACCCTGATCAAAAAAATTGAAGAAGGTTTTTAACATTTTTACGATCGGAAGTGAGGTGAGGGCAATTTCAGTTGGGCTTCACTCTCTCGATGCCAGTTAAATCAGTTTGTTTATACAATGTGACATGTTTCTACGTTAATACTGCAGAATTAATGCAGCAGAGATGTCGGTTCTGCTTAAACAAATGTTCAAATATCAATCAATAACAAACAAAAGCAAATGAAGGAAGTCATTTAGAGGTGATAGAATGGGGGGGAACACTACTTAAAAATGTCCTTTCTCCTGTATTGTCATTGTACATTTTCGGATATTGCTTCACCACACGCAGTTACACCTGATATTAACATACATCTTACCAATTTAATGGTCTGCTTCCGAGCATTTGGCTATAATCTGAGCTGTGTGGGGGTCTGTTACAGAACTAATGTTATAGGCTGAGATAAATAAATATTTAATAGCTTTACTGGTGCACTCAATCATTGTCAATCAATAGATTTCATAATATTTAATGACATAAGAAAATGTTTCCAGTAGCTGCTTCTTCTTCCAAATGTGTTCATGACATTCCACAGTGCACCACAGATTGGTGCTGACAATCGTGTATTTCTGTTGGAAAAGGTTCCTCTTTGAGCCTAGTTATTGTTTGTCTCAGAGCGCGCTACTATGACGGACCCTTGCACATGCTAGTTACTAATAAGCAACAAAAGAACTGGAACTGTGGATTTTATTTCAGCTATTGTGTTGTGAAAGTAGAGAGGAGAGGTTAAACGGGACGGGATCAGAACCACGGACAGCGCTTGTTCAACGTGCTGAAAAGTGAGCAGAGGAGCTGGTTAATGTTGCTGTGGTGCTGAAATGACCGCTGAACATGTCACACAGGATGTCAGCTCCCAGTGGTTAAGGTGTCATGCTCAGCAGGATGGTGGATTTGCAAATGCCCGCACAGATTAGTCATAGAATCTTGGCACTGCATGTTTACAAAGATGGTAAATAGCCTCATTCCGGTTTGCCGGCTGTCCTTTTGCATCCGGTTTAAAACCAAAATAGATTTTGTGTTGGTGTGAGGTGATTGCATATACATCAGCAATCGTCGGTTCATATGCCGACGGTTGCCAATTGGAAAATCTTTCTATATCACTCATCTCCAGATGAGTCCACATCAAGATTCTATCTTGCTATCCAATCACAGTCTTCCCCCGCTTACGCCGCCTCCCATACTATGGACTCCTTTTTGCTTTTTCGAAACAGGGGAAGAAGTCGTCTATATGACAAGCGGAAAAACCTATGAAAGCTGAGGAGAGTGCACAGTTTTGTCACCACTTTCACATGAGCTGTGCTAACCACCAACGAACCACCAGCAGAGGCGCGTCAGAGACTCGTTGCATTTAAACTTCTGTTCATTGTGGTCACAGTGCGTCACTGACCACCAGTGGTTTGACAACCCGTCCTTAATGCTTCTCCGGTGTATTTTACATCTGTAAATCACTAAAAGTGCATTTTAATGCCAGGTGTAAAGGGGCCCGGTGTGTTTTAAGTAATTATGGTAATTATAGGGTTCTGTTGGTCTTCAGGCTGGTTCTCACAAACTAGATTCTCGTGTCACACTGGTGACTTAAACAGATTCTTAATGCCTTTTTGTTCCGAGCTCGGAGCCAGTCAGCTCCTCCGGCTCATCTTGATTGATGATACTTGAGAGTCAGAAGATGTGAAGGACAACAAGAAGTTCGTAGGACAAACAAAAGCCAAAAGAAAGATAAGAATTTGCTGTAAAACCGTTAAAAATATCTGCCTGAGCCTGATCTCTACTGTTTTGTCACCTTCTCTCAGTGCGATGTGATGATTGTTAAATTATAAGTGCAGTGCAGTTGCTGAGGTTGAAGTGGGTCTTCTGGGAGCTATAATTATTGGAATATCAATTTAGAGTGTACTGGAAAAATGAAGGAGGCTTTTAAATGGACAACAGAGAGATTTCTAATGGCTTTGAGTGGGCAGGAAGGAGAAGAAGACTTGGAGTGTGTGTGTGTGTGTGCGACGTCTCTCTTCCAGTTTATTAATATTTAAATGTGCATGCACCTCTTTTTTGGCTTTTTGTGCCTTGTCTCCTCTTCTCTTATATGTGTATCTGGTGTGGTTTCCTCATTTATCATCAGCACCCACACACTGTCTACTGGGTGTCTAATGATACACACACACACACACACACACAGGTTCACGTTGCTATCCTGCATAAATTCCTTTCATTAGGACAGCCTAACCATGTTGTTACCCCTGACCTAAACTATAACCAGTCAATGGCCAACCCTATCCTTTACTTAACTACAATTCACATATTAGCCGAAGCTTAACCAGTTCCTCAGAAATTAGGTTCTTCCTCATTTTGGTCCCCATGAGGTCAGTGTTTCCTAAGGGGGTCCCAAATACACGTACACACTAGTGGGGTGGTGAGTCTCAGGTGGAGGGCTTAAGAAAATGCAAGATAGATGGACAAAAGGAGGAAAATAAGAATGAAATGTAAGTGAATAAATGTGTGGGGGACAGTGAGTATAAAATATGTGAGAGAGAGAGAGTGAGAGAACAGGAAATGAGAAAATGAGAGAAAATCATAGGAAGGTTGTTTCTCAAAAGATTGATAACTGCATTTCTTTATTATAGCAGAGTACATTCTTCCTTTTTCACTTTTCTTTTTATACTGTGTTTATATTTTTCGGCTTTTTTCCCCTTTTCCCTCTGTCTCACTGCCACTGCTAATGCATTTTAGGAGCCGGAGTGGGAGCTTGTGCGTGTCAGCCGTCAATGTAATAACACATGATCGATGCAGGAAAAGAGATTCCTGCCACAATAAGCAGGACAGTCACAGTGCAGAAAAGATTCATGGTGTCATTTTTACCCGATGCTGCTGGGAAAACATAAAGAAGAAAAGAAAAGAGGGCTGCCTTTACTTGACTTTGCTTACTTGCTGTCTAATGTCCTTTGTTCTCTCGTGTCTTCACCAATTTCTTTAACTGTTTCTCATAATTACTGGAGGTTTTTTTTTCTCTCTCCTACATTAAACTTTAAATAAAACCATTGTGCTGCTCACGTTGCTAAGTCAAGTGATGCAGAGATATTAGTCCTGATTAGCTCTTGTTAAAAATGTTATGGCACCACTAATAAACTATAGACATGTGAAGGTCATTAGCTATTTAATTGATCACGTTTATCAGTTGTAAATTGAGAGAACACTGAGAGTAATGATGGCTGTCATTCCTCTTTTCATCATCATCGTATCGTTTCTTTTTTTTAATCAGTCGTGTAGGTCAGAGAGTCACACTGGAGAGATCTCTGCACTTGTTGGTGGAGGTTATGTGGAAATAAGTCAAATAGAAAAATAACAATTTAATCTATATCCCAAAATAGCGCTGAAAACAATGAATGGTTTCCACATTGGAATCAAGTTAGGATCAAGTTTTATTTTTAATGATCCTTGAAAATAAAAATGCAATACATAAATGTTGGAACAATTCATATAATTAATTTCTCCTCATATTTTGATGGTGACGCTCCATCTTGTTTTAAATCTATTATTGTACATATATTGAACTGAAGCTTGACTTAAATAATTATATCTCAAAGAAAATATCACAATATTAGATAATGTGTCCAAATCTTTTGGCTGGAACGGATAAATCGAAATTGTTTGCAAAGGATTACTTTCATTTATTTATTGATTTTACTTGTATTGACCTACAAATGTAGAAAACATTATAAAGAACAAGTAATACAAATAAGAGTATATCCAAACTAAAATAGCCAATAACCATACAATTAATAGTACAATAATTTAAAATTAATTTAAATAAATTGACCTATATATTTAGAAAATAAAAATACATTTGAAGAAAGACATTTCTGTGTTTCTCTCTTCAGCATTTCAAAGCAGAGAATAACAAAAAATAATTTAAAGTCGCATTTTATAGTGTGATAAACTCAGAACAAACTCTTTTTATTAACTTTTTAGTAAAAAATAAGCATAGAATCACATAGAGATCTAACAATAATGGATAAATAATAAATAGCTATATGCAATTTGTAGAAGATTGGACACAACAATGAATATATGAGACTTGTGAAGTCCCTTTCAAGGTAACCAGAGCTGCTTCACAGAACACAACAGAAAATATACAAAGGACAGAAAATAATTGTTGGAATTGAAAATATTAAATTGTGGTTCAAATGTCCTTGTAGTGTATAAATAGTGTATCACTCTATAACAAGTATAACTGTTCTTACTCCCTGCACTAGCACTGGTACAACATATGTGTATATATATATATATACATGGAAATGTATTCAACTTATAGGTTTCCACAGTTTTTGTTTCAGGTGAACATTTTATCAACATTTCCCAAACTGTGCTGCCGGCTCTGCCTGGAACCAGCTGCAATTTGATCTACACTTGTAAAACTTCAACTTTTTTGTGAATTTGAATCAGTTTTCTTGCAGCTACTACTGCTGATATTCTTTTTTTTTTTGTTGGAAAATTCTCCTTCACAGGCTGCTGTGGAAAGCCTGTAGCACTTTCCAGGTTCAAGTGCCTGCTGCCATTTAATCCTGATAAAGAACAACCTCATGTGGATTAACTGTTATCTACACATTTAACACAGAGCAGGTTCACGTCTCCTTAATCCAGCTGCTCTGATGTTGTTTGGACCAGGGGTTCTCTCGTCTTTTTGTGGCCAGAAGGAGCTTTTCCATGCGATCACTTCATAATCCTAAAGCATATTCTCACTTATTTGTATTCTAAAACTTTTCGACCTAAATAATTCAGACCAGTGTTGAGCATGTAATTATTTTAATTGTAATGCTATGTACATTTTTCAAAACACTGGAACTTCAGCACATCTGGACTCATTTTGAGAGCATTTCTCCTCCAAGGAATCTATTGTTAATTGGCATCTACCAAGTGCACTTAATCCATAAGTTTGACACAGTATTGTTTTATGATCTATTTCAATTATGTAATATTTAATTTTAGTCCAAATTTAAGTACCCTGCCGACAAAACGCAGATTGTAGAAACAGATGTTGTTCAATAAATGTGTTATTATGAAGCTTTATATTTTATTATCATGTCTATCGACCATCGGCTGCACTGATTTTTAAAGATTAATGTCGTCCTTGGTAAAACTCACTCAACCTCTGTGTATGTTATTGAACTTTGATTACCAAGTTACCGGTTTAAGTCTTACTCTCAGTAATTGTTTTAACTTGGGAAAATGTAGCATCCCTGGCTTATTAATGGTCAGGCTTCTTTACTGATGGTTCAGAATTCTTTATTGAAAAATGTATTCACTCCAAACATGCCATGCCACTGAACACACCATAAGAGCTGGTGAAAAGACAAAAGAATAAATAAATACAAGTTTTTACTCACATGAACATTGGAAACATCTCCCTTTAACTCTTCTATAGCCCTTTTATTTCAGGCAGCCTCTACTGGAGTGCTAAATGGACAATATTTCCAACTAAACGTGTATATTTTAGTAAACAACACTTTAATATGGGACTATTGCAATAAAATGTGTAAAACAAAACTGTTTCTTGATTAATTGTGCATATAAACCAACTGTAATAACTTCAAATTCGTTTCCTTGTAAAAGAGTTAACTCAAATAACTCAAACATAGGATAATGCTAATGAAGTGATGCTACTGGCATAACACTCATAAGTATTAACTGAGATTAAAAACAACTCAAAAGCCTTAATTGGCATTGTGTTCTCGTTTTTTTACCTGTACAATAAACCCAATAAAAATACACAATAAACAGCCTGTGATTGCCTTTGTACATTTTGTATAAATGGCCACACATGTTCCAAGCTCAGTCTCCCTTCAGTCATGAAACCTCCCAGAAGATTGAATATTCCCTCATCTTTTGTCCTGTTTGTCCCTGAGGTCCCTGAAGCTAAGTTTGAGAACCACTGCTTTGGACCAGTGAAGACCATTGTGTTGAGTTCAATGAAGATTTTTTGGAAATATTTGTACTAACATCTTGACAATTGTGTGTATTTCAGACGGGGAAATCACCTGTGGATGATTTGTTCTCAGACCTGTGTGATGGGCGACGTCTGCTGGAGTTGCTGGAGGGGCTGACAGGACAAGCACTGGTACAAATGCACACACACACACACACACACACACACACGCAAGCAGTTAATGCCTAAGCCTAACTTTAATCGAACCACAATTCAGATCTTTGCCCTAAACTTACCCAAAAGTAACAATACACACACACATATCCACAGAGAAACAGGTGCCAGGCGTATACCATATTTGTATGTGAATATCTACTTCTACATATTTTCTAATAAAAGATATTTTATTAAATATATTTATTTAAATAATATTAAATAATTTAACTATGTAAAAGCGAAAGATACAATACGCAATACTTGCACCACTAGTCATTGCAGTTGAACAGCAGCTACCATGGCAGTTAATGATGGTAAGCTATCTATACCAGTTGATCACCAATTGAAACAGATATGTAGCATAATGTATGTGTCAAGTTACTTAGGTCTTGTTTAGACTGCAGCCCAAATCAGATTTTTAAGTATATCCAGATTGTATCTAGCTTGATTTAGTTTTGGCATTCTGAAGAGCCAAAAAAACAAATGAGATCAAAGCTGATTCAAACCACATACAGAGGTGGTTTCGATTGGGATTCTGGTTATATTTTTACAGATCAGTTTCAATCTGAATGTCTGGGTCGCTCTGATAATATTTCAAAGTGTCTTCCCTGGGGATTCCACTGAATGCGTATCTGTCGCGTAGCGCCTCTGTCGAGGGCATCAGAAGCGACGCGCATCCACTTTAGTCAATGTAGAAAATATGTGAGTGTTCTATTTTTGCTGCATGACGGAACACTGAAGCGTAGTGTTCCGTTTAGCAGAATTCAACATGGCAGGGTCAGGAAGTCAAACACGGATACAACATTAAGTATCCGTTTTTGTTTGTTTGTTTGTTTCAGAATAAAAGTGTTGACACCATATCATATGTACGCACATGCAGTCCTCACAGCGTGACTTGAAGGACAACAACAACAATGATGTAGTTCCGTAAGTTAATTGGAGACAATCGTCACAGTGCATGGAGACAATAGTTTAAAAATCAGAAGAACGTTCGCACCGCAGTTTTTTTGGTTTGGACTTCTTATTTTTCTGGGGCGTGGCCTGTAACTATAGAAATCCATGTGGAAGACAAGACTATATTATGTCAATATGGACACATGCAGATCGGATCTGATCGCTTTAATTTATAATGTAAACAGTTGGTCAGGAAGATCAGATTCTGATTGGAAATGCTTACAAATCCAATGTGGGCTGGAGTCTTAACAAGGCCTTAGAAGAGCCCGGAAGCTCTCCAAAGCAGAAATACCAGACTAGTATTGACCCTGGTCTTATCTCTCCTCATGTGAAGCCTTTATAACCAGAGAACAAGCTCTATCTGAAAGTAAAACTAGAGAGCTGCTTTGAAAGGCATTCTGCCATTGTTGTTCTTCTTCTTACTACTCATCTGCAAGCCAAGTGGCTTTGTACCGCCTGTGTTTGCTGTTGCATTGGAAAAGTAGAAACTGTGAATTCATAGTTGTCACACGAGAAGTCATGTACTGGATGTCCTGAATAAAGGGTAAACAAACTAATGTGATTGCAGCATATATACAGAATATGCAGGGCTGAGCATTTCCAACCTGTCCTCATATGCACATGTGGGACCAAAACAGTAGCCAAAACAGAGTCTGGACAACAACACAGAAAATGAATGTGAAGTCACATCAGTGCTCTGCACTAATTATATTTGTTTTCTGATATATTGTAAGGCTGAATGTTGCACACTGGACCTTTTAAAGAAGCCGATGGTCCTAGCACTATTTTACATCTAAATTGTTTGTGTTGTTAGTTTCCGCTTGAAAATGTGAAACATGGAGAGACTCAAGATAGCGGCCACTTTAAAGCAAGAGCCTAGCCCGTAGTACATTTGAAAGGGATATTTCAAGCTACAAAAAGACAAGCAATGTTTATTTAAAACTAATTTTACACACTGACTGGACCTTATCATCCAAAATAATCACATTCCTCAACATGTTAGAATAGCGAAAAGTGTTAGAATAGCTTTAGAATAGTGAAAAGCCACCTTTCAAACTTAAATGAGACCATGCAAATAATATACAGAAAAATAGCTGCAAAGAGCAGCATGCTGACACATTCTCACACACATACACATATATATGTACATGTATATATATATATATATCTCAACACATCCCAGTGTTTTATTTTACCCTCCAGCTCAGCATCCTCAACCTTGTTTGTTGCACTCTGTTCCTCTGTCTTCCCTCATCCTTCTGATTTTTTTATCTCTTTTTTAATCTCCCTCAGTCTTTCTCTTCATCTCGCCATGACCTTTCCTCCATCCATGTCCATTGTTTCAGTCTCTCCGCAATTCTACCTCAAGGAGAGGCATCATCCTCTTTGTTTTTTTGTCAGATTCAGTTGCCTTATTGCACACAGTCACACAGTCACACACACACAGGCAGAGAGTTTTATTTTATTGTATTGTGTCCGTTTACAGCGGTAATGGATGCCTCTGAGCAAAGTCTGTTTATGCCACAACAGGTCTTTCTGTCTTGCTCTCTTTGTGTGTGTGTTTGTGTGTGCGTGTGTGTGTTCAGGTGAGGTTGGAGAGAGGATTCACTCGAGTTCACTCACTCAACAATGTCAACCGTGCTCTGCAGATCCTGCAGAAGAACAATGTGAGTATGCACACAATCTCTGACACAAACAATTCCCTTACGTTCTCATCAGTGGTGATTGCTCGTCAAATATGCGTTGCATTTACATTTCAATACTAAACCTGTGCTAGAACACGATTAGAATGCGCCACTAGTTCGTTCAGAATCAGCTGTTTATTCCAGATGACGGATCGTCTTACGTGATTTTCGTATTCCTGTAGCAGCCTCTGCATTAAAGAAGCTCAGCTTCAACTGTTCTCTATGGGACGGCACAGGATAGTTTTTTTGTCACAGCGGTTTACTGGACGGAGATTGGACAAACGTGGGAAAAACATCACTTCCACAGAAGCTCAGCTTCAACAACAGTGCATGGGGAAGTGGGCGGGTCCTGACCCTGGGCTTCTGCATGGCGATTAGAGGAACTTTCTGTTAGGCGGAACCAGTTTTTGATTGACAGTGTTGCAGAAACATACACGACAGCGGAGCCTTTTCTGCCTTAGTCCTGTGTGGATATTGCAAGGGAAGTGTGTAGACAAATAGCTGGTCATTGAGTGTTATTTGCTCGGTGTTATAGCCCATTTTCATTTGTACATATGCACTGTAAATAAAAACACTATTATAGCATTTCAGTTTTACATAATTATTGTGCAATCTAGTTGTTCGTATGTAGAATTTATCTACGAATAACTGGGCCTGAAATGAGCTTCCCCTGTTTCAAAGACCAGCAACCACCACTGATTCTCATGTATGTATAAAAGTACTTATGGTTAAAGTCAGCAAACTTTGAGGAACTTAAGTTAAAGTCACCATCCAAAGAAATCAAGGCATTAACCTCAACCCCTGTCACTGGTCAAAAACTGTAAACTGTATAATGACATTTGTCTGTCTGCATGTCCCTCCCACAGGTTGAACTTGTGAATATTGGAGCAGGAGACATCGTTGATGGTAATCACAAACTGATTCTCGGGCTTATCTGGAGCATCATTCTCCACTGGCAGGTGTGTTTATGTATGTGTGTGTCAGCATGCTGCTCTCTACAACTATTACTTTATTATTTCATATTTCATATATCCAAAGTTAGATTTGACATGTTTACCTCAAAGACTCATCAATTAGACTACAATTCCAATATAGTACATTCAGTTGAGTCCATTTAAAGGGCCATACCAATATTAATACTGACTAAAATGACTGCACTCATGTTATTGAGAAGATCCGTTACAAGACATGTTTTTAAGGAGGTATTTCAGGCCTTTTGAAGAGTGTCCCCTTGAGATAAAAACACTGATTCTGTGTTTGATGTGGGAGAGTGGGTGGTTTACAAGCTTAAGTTTCCATTTAGAAAAGGCCTTTTACCAGGAGGATAAAGCAGTGAGTGTGGACTCTACAGTAATCTGCAAACCTTGCATTCCTTTTCATACCTTAACCTCTGCACTGTAGAGTGCTGGGTTAGTCAGGCATCCACCATCATAACTCTGGAGAAGAAAAAAAGCATCCAGTGGCCACATTAGTGTGAGTGCAAAAACAGCACTACAACTTTCCTTTAATGTTTTTCTTTTCATTATGTCTCTACGTCTCCTGGGCTAGCCCCGCCACCCCCACCCTCGCTGCCTTTCATCTCTCGGCCTAAGCCTTCACGACTGGCCACTCTCGCCCCGAAAACTGTATTTAAAGTTCAGAATGTTATTCATGAAGGAGTCCTCCTTTAAACTATATGTAAAACCAGTGATTTCAACAGCATACATAACAAATACATTTTTGTATTTTACTCCACATTAAGTTCAATTGAGACTCATGTCTCAATAACACTAGTTTTGACATTGACTTAATGACACGATTAATAGAAAAGCTTGGTTCAATAATGAGGTTCTTGTGTTGGCTAAATGATTGTGGGTTGAAAGTGTGTGTGTGTGTGTGTGTGTGTGTGTGAGGGTGCAGATACAGCACTCTTTGTCAGAGCTCCCCTCCAATTAATGTGGAAATGCATGCGGTGACCTACTCCTAAATGAGTGCCTTTTTTTCTTTTTTTACCTGGCAGGCCTCATTCAATAATAAGTGCATGCATGCTGGTATCTGTGTGTGTGTGTGTGTATGTGAGTGAGTCATCTTGCTGGGAATTCGCCCCGACAACAAATTAGTTTGAACTCTTTCTCTCGGTTCAGTGTTGATTTGTTGACTAGTTTTAAAGTTCTGAACTTTGCCAACACTGGTTATACTGCTTGACTGCATGTGTGTGTTTTGGTACTTCTACTTTAGGATCTTTGCTGGCATAAACAGTGACCTTGTCAGGACCAGTAGTCCTCATGGAGACAAAAATCTCATCCTAATGAGGCAGAACCTCTTTTTGAGCTAAGATGTGTTCGGTTAAGGTTTGGGGTAATGCTTTGGGAAGGCTGTCCAAATGAATGGGAGTCAATGAGAGTCCTCAAAAGGATAGCTGCACAAACCTGTTTGTGTGTAGAGGCTGGATTGTTGGCAGTTGTGAGTGACAGTTTTAGAGCAGTTGTTCAGGGCTCGAAGGGGAAGACAGTGAGAGAGCTGTTATACTTTTCACTGCCCAACTGTGCATTATTTATGCACATCTTAGCCTCACCTTTCTATTCACACACACAAGCACATCATGCACACGCACACACACAAATTTGCGCAGCTTTCCGTTTTAGGGCACTGGACAGAGTTCCATTAATTTGTACAGCCCAAACAAAGAGTTTTCCCGAACCCTAACCATTAACCGCAATTCTAATCTTAGGCCTAAACATAACCACTTTCTCAGAAATAAGGTTCTGCCTCATTAGGACCAGCTTTTGGTCTCTTGACAAGGTCAATGTTTATGCCTCTAAACGTCCTAAGGACATTACAAAAAAAGAATGCACAAACAGGTTTGAACAGCTGTTCAGTCTTGTGCCACATATAAATCTGTATTGTATTATTAGTTACATTCAAAGTGAAGCTTGAGATCATCATCAATGTGTTTATTTCTAAATGTATAAATAACTCATTTTTCTCTTTTCCGTGTGTGTGTGCAGGTAAAGGATGTGATGAAGGATGTGATGGCGGGCCTACAGCAGACCAACAGTGAGAAGATTCTGTTGAGTTGGGTTCGTCAGAACACACGCCAGTATCCTCAGGTACTTGTTTCCTTTCCTATTTGTTCAGTCTTAGTCGCTGTCTCTGTTGTTCAAAGATTGTCATGAAGTTATGGTTTTGGTGGTGTTTCACATCTTGGAGTCATGCCATCAGATGATTATCATTTTAAAGCAGGAGCATAAAATTATAAGACTTGACACTTGGTCCTAAATAATATGTTTACAGGGAAAAAGATCGTATTAATTTGAAATGTCAGTGGTAGGGATGTTTATTATGTTTGCTAATGTTTGATTTTATATAGTTTCTTTGGGTGTTGATGTGTTTTCTACTATATCAAAGCCATAAGCTAACAGCAAAGCATATGTCACCTTTTAAATTACATTCTGCTGTTATTCTATCTGCTTTAGTTGCAAAAGTATGTTTTTTTTATTTTCAGAACTGAAAACAATGGTTTATTTGCTGAATTTCATACAGATTGACTCTAATTTATACTGTATTTCCTTGAACCCTTGTCTCATTTTTATGTGCTCCTGCTCAAAATGACATGCCCAAAATTAATTGACTATAAATCCTCACCTACAAGGTCTATAGTATTTATAACCTTGGTCTCCTCGAACCCACTATGCAACTGTGTAAATGTGGGTCAGAGGAAATGTTGATGGAACACACACCCAAAAAAGATTTTATTTCAGCCTCACAAATATGTATGTTTTTTAGTGAATACCTCCTAAATAATCATGCAGAGAACATCAGTCACCAATGTAACAACCCAAAGCATAGCATCCGAACATTATCTGTATCTGGGACGAATGTTATGCTAATTAAGTAAAGCAGAGTACGGAGTTTTAGTAGAGAAATGTTCAGGTGGAATCTCAAATTACTTCAATTTGAACTAAAATAGTTTAATTTATCAGCAAAACACATTTATTTTGACTTTTATATTGCAAGGCTGAGTACTTTTTGTGCATACTTCACTGTGTTGTTGGGACTAGTTGTTTCATAGTGGACTGGGAAGTAGTTCCCGGGGAGGGTTTTCTTTTATTGGGAGAAGGCTGTTTGTCTTGCGGAGTGATACACCTGTTGTTATGGAGAGGAGTTCAGCTAGCAAGGAGCGCAAGAGTTTTGCTAGTGGGTTAGCCACCCTGTTTTGTTTTCCCTGGGGACACCTCAACCTTGGGGTTAGCTGTTGCTGCTCCTCCTCGTTATTCTCCACCGTCCAGTTACACCACAACATCACAATATCATAAGTAAGTAACTATTTGATCTAAATAAAAAAAAGAGTTCCAAAGAAATCAGCTGTGTTAGCCTCTAGTATCAGTAAATCAGGGCTGCCAACTTGTGAGAAAACCTTGGAGTGAGACTAATATTTTATGCATCCCGAGCTAATAATGCATTATAATCTACTAATAATACTATATTTAGTTGTAAATATTCATTAATACTTTATACAACAATAATAATAATCTCCTATGTGGTGAGCAGAATTTGCATAAACATGCAAAGGTGGAAACAGCCAAGGGACACTGTAGTAGCTGGAAGAAGCTTTTTCCAATTCTAATGTGGGGTAGTTTGTCCATATTGACAGAACTCCATGTCCTGGACAGGGCGTCCCCGGAGAGGGGAAGAGGTTTTAAAAGTTGTCTGCTTCAGTTTTCTTAGCTGCAATCTTTAAATGTATATTCTTTATTTTGTTGTCAGGGAGAACAACTAACCAAGAGGTTATTTGCTGAGCTCTTACATACTTATATTATATTTAAAAGAAAATCCATTTCAACGCATGACACTCTGTCATTGTACATATGAAAAGCTCGGAGTTAAAATGTATTTTTAATCCAATAAAAAATACTCCATAGTATTTGAATAAGGGTGTCTCAAAAGTGCTTGTAACACTGCATTCATATGGCTGCCTTGCTATAACCATTATTTCTGTCCTCAGGTCAACGTTGTTAACTTCTCCAGTAGCTGGAATGATGGATTGGCCTTCAACGCCCTCATCCACAGCCACAGGTAGTGTGCAGCAAAGTGTTTGTGTGTGTGGTAGAGATAGAAATAGAAGTAAAATAAAGCACTAGTCAGAGACGAGGAGTGGATAGATGGGAAAATGTGAGCGGCCTACAGAGGAAGAAAAATAATTTGAATATTAAGCTGGCCCTTAATTATATTTTAGATATACTCAAATGTGTAAAATGATCCAATTAAAGTCAGAGAAAGACAGAATATGAGATAGTGGCTGCTAAATTAAGCCTGAAATTGTCTTTATTTAAACGTGATCAGCTGGAGTCTGGACTTCAGTGAGTTGAACTGTTCATGTTAACGCATGAAAGAATCTCAATTTTTTTTGACAGCCATGTCTTTGATATAATTCAAACATCCCATGAGCCTCTTTGTTCACAGTAAAAGCCAGTAATTTAACCCTCATGCAGTTTGAAGCACTTGACAAACCTCTGCGTGATTAAATGTAACTGCCAGTGCTGTGTTTACTGCAGGTAGAAGCCTTTTTAATTCATTTTAGACACTAAATGAATTGAAGAATATCCTGAGGTGATCCACAAAAGCCTTAATATTAATCAGTACAATTTTAAATTTCATTTTAAAATCAGTTCTAAATGGATATGGAGTGTAAAAAAACTGATGTAAGATTTGATTTCTTAGTTAAAAGCCTGGCAGCTGACTGCTGTCAATTGCTTCCTGATTCAGGCATTTCAAAAGTCTAGGATGAAATGAAACAATATAAAATCTCATCTGTCTCTCTCTCTAAAAGTAAAAAATGGTTGGATTTTGGAAATATTTCATGAAATGTATTAAAAGAAAAACTCTTCCCAGCCCCCAGGACCAGCATTCACAACATTCTAATACTACAAAAAAAGGTTTATTTCCACACAAGCGATAAAAAGAAATTATCTTCAGGTTAAACCCAGGGCAAGAAAACAACATAGAAAATTGTCAATATTCTCCAAAGAATCTTACACAGCTTAAGTGAAAAATAAAACACATCTAACTCCCTAAAATACCCAAAGCAGGAGGAATAATATTTGAAATGAGATGTTAGCAATTCATACCTCCACTTTGGTGCTATTGCCAAGTGATTATTAGTCTAGTCACAGAAATATGGTTGTTAATCTCAGAAATACTCACAAAACAAAAACAACGCTAGAACTAGCCTTTTTCTTCTTCTTCACTTTCACACATGTTCACGATGATAGGTTTGTGTGTTGTGCAGCACAGCAGACTGTGTTATTAAAGTGCAATATTCTATAAAAAGCTTTATTATGCTCCAAGCCAAGAGCATTATGTTTACTGACAGGGAAAGAGTGCCGCGTACATTTGAAATCAATCACACACAAGATTAAATTGAGGGTTGGCACTTAAAAGATCTACTTTCCTCTGATAACTGAGGAAATGACTGGTGAACTGCAGTGTATGTACAGTATGGTTGCTGACTTCCAGTAACCTAGTTCCAGAAATAAACCTGACTGCATCAGCTGCAGTGAGTAATTTACATAGTATTTCATTTTAGGACAATTTAACTACTTTCTCTATATTAAAACACATGAAACTTTATATTACTTAAATATCAGGCCTTAATTCTTCAGTTCACATGTGATAAAGCTTTTCCTATGAGTCTGAGATCATCAACCAGGGACATGATCCAGCAAAACCATGGTGTCTTTAGTGTGTCTGTATGAATTAAAATGTAGACGCAGTGTAAACATGCTCCGTTTTGGTTTCCCTCTTAGACCTGAGCTGTTTGATTGGAGCTCAGTGGAGAAGAAGACGTCAGCAATCGACAGACTGGAACACGCCTTTAACAAGGCAGAGCAACACCTGGGGATAGAGAGACTGCTGGACCCTGAGGGTAACACAGACACGCACTACAACTAATTCCACTGAAGAACACAAAAGCTCGCAACACATATTTCTCACCTTTCAATCATTGCGTTGTGTTAATTGATCTAGCTGAACACGATGTTACATTACATTACATTACATGTCACTTAGCAGACGCTTTTATCCAAAGCGACTTACAATGGAATTGAGTACAATCAGCGAGGGGTGGAATCGAACTTGCGACCACTGCGACCATGATGTTTTTTCGCACATAGGGTACCGGTCTTAACCACTGAGCCACTCCACCCCTGATGTGTCATGCTGATAACTACAGTGCGATCACCTTGATGGAAGGACGTGATTGGTGATGCACAAAGTGGCCCAAAACATCCTTCACTTGCAAGAAGTGCTTTGACTTTTGTGCAACATAACAACTGGCGTCTCCTGTTGACATTCGCAGCGTCTTTCACTGCTGCTGTTAGTTTCATTAGTGGCTCTTTATCAAAGCTGTCTAAGGGAGGATAACGTGAGTGAAGATGACCAAGTCAAAGTTTATTGCAATGTTGTCAGTCCGTGATAAATGGTGGGTTTTTTTTTTGCAAAGATAACATCATAGCAACAGTGTGAAACACTAAGGTTCGATTGTTACAATGATAACTCTTTTCAAATGGCACATTGTCTGTGATGTAAGCAACAATTTTAATGCAATGCATAAAATCAAAAACAATAAGGGACTTCACTTTCCTTCATATTCACATGTAGTTTATTCTTTGCTGCATATCAGCTTTCCTCTTCTCTCAATCCAATCATTCGGGCGCTTGAATGTTTTCAAGCTGTCGAGAAATCATTTTTGTGATGAAAACCTGACTATTACACCATCAGGGACTGTCATGACGTATTCAAATACATATACAGGACTTTAATATGGAGTTTGAGCCCCTTTTGCAGCTTTAACAGCTTCCACACTTTCCTACAAGATATTGAAGTGTTTCTGTGGGAATTTGTGCAAATTCAATCTGTAGATCATTTATGAGGTCAGGCACTGATGTTTGACGAGAAGACCTGGCTCGCAATCTCTGTTCCAGTTCATCCCGAAGGTGCTCGATGGGGTTGAGGTCAGGACTCTGTGCGGGCCAGTCAAATTCTTCCAGACCAAATTCGTCAAACCATGTCTTTATAGTCTTCGCTTTGGCCGCTGGGGCACAATCATGTTGAAATAGAAAAGGGCCTTCCTCAAACTGCTGTCAAAAAGTTGGAAGCATAGCATTGTCCAAACTGTCTTGGTATGCTGAAGCGTTAAGACTGCCTTTTATTCGAGATAAGGGGCCAATCCAAAAGCCTGATTGAAACACCTGCATTCAGTAATTAATTAATTAGACATGTTTAAGCATGAATGCATAGGTGTTTATGATCACATTGATGATGACTCAGTTCAGTTTATGTAAGTCTGGACAGTCTGACAGTGAACCATACACACAACCAGAATCTGAGGAAGCTAATTGGAACTCAGCCATCAGTAATTCCATTATTTTCACTTGTACTTTATCTACTGTGACCTGTCAAAATGGCCGCTGAGTAAAGGTTCATCAAAAGACAAGCTGACTCTGTTTCCCTGGGCAGGACTTAGAGGACCCCTCTAGGTTTAAACCAGGCCTTTGGAACAATCAATTCTAAACTATCCTGTTCTGAGAGCCAGCATAAGTCAATGTTCAGACCAAGTACAGCGCTGCATTAAATCAATACCGAGTGCAGTGGTGGTGTGGTCGTGTTGTTGAAGGTACTGGATAGACGTGAAATATGATCCAGGTCTGCTTGGAGTAACGGATGAATGTGTTTTAGGCTTATCAGGCACCACAACACTGTACAAGGTTATAATACAGCACTCGACCACCCAGGGAAGTGCAGCTTTATCTGTCTTCACGGTAATCATGAGATAAACACAAACGCCACATGACCTTCCATTTGTTGACAACTTGACAGACTCCCCCGTTCTTCTGAACAAATGAGAATGTCTGTGTTTTTTTACCCAGCCAGAGGAGCCGGAACAGGTGCACTGTGGTCACACCTTTTGGTTCTGGTTTAAGCAGCTGAGGTCTGTACATTATGTAGCTGGTTGTAAAAAGGCTGTTGGAATGAACAAGGTGTGAAGAGGTTTTAAAATGTAAGTGATGTCATGACAGGCTGTCCTGGGACTCTTTTCATTTGGACCAGGGTGTAAAATTAACGTGACATTATTTTCATTTGGCATAAATTGAATATAGAATAGCCACCATTTTGGACCACCATGTTTTTATAGTCGCCCACAATGGACAAACTAAACATCCTTTGAGTTTTGATGATAAATGAAGGCTGCACAGGTTATTCAACACATTTGGAAGGGAAGGGTGAAGGACATTCAGCTGCATGTATTTCACATGTTGCTAAATGTTACACCTTTGAATCTACATTAGTTTTTTTGATTTTAATTACATATATCTGGTGCACATTTACTTCCAGTTTTGCGTTGTCATTTTCTTCCCTATGAATATAAGATAAGATATTTGTCCCACAGTGGGGAAATTTACATTGTTACAGCAGCAAAGACAGTAAAGATAAAGATAATAAATAATAAACATGCATTACCAAAAAAAATTACAATATAAAAAGATATGAACACTTAGACTATACAAAAATAGTTAAAATAGAATGTAGATTATAGACAGTTTTCAGAATAAGTAATAAGAACATCTTGTCTGACTCCCCGCTCTTGTGTGATGTCATCTTATTTAGTTTGTTTTAAATTACCACCTGTAAGTATGTTCACAGTATATAAGTACTTATTCCTAAGAATAAGCCTTTTATGTACTTTAATCAAGGACGTTTTACTGAGGCTGCAATTTTGCGCCACCATCTTACTGAAGAAAGTCTGAATAGACTAACCAGTCAGTGTGTGATTCACATTTTGAAGCGAAAGCTTACTTTGCAACCTTTCTGGTTGGTGAAGGCTACCATAGTTCCTTGACAAGCTTGTGAGAGGGAGGGGTGAGCGGAGGAGTTCTCAGATCTACAGTTTCTTTTTTGTGTCTTTTGCTTTTGTTTATCCTGCCTTTGTTTGTTCCCCTCACTACTTTTTCTCTCTAATTAATTTCCCCAACTCATCTCAAGTCTTTGTTTGCTTCTGTCGCCTGGTGTTGAAGCCAGCATGTAGCTGCTGAGTTGCAGCTCACGTCTCACATTTGATCTCATGACGGCCATACTGAAAAAATGCTGCAACAATGTAGACGAGACACAATTCTCTCCTCCAAACTGCTGCTTCCGAGGATTTATCTGATTAACTAATGTGGGCTGTTGCTAAAAACTCATCAAAGTCATGAAGGAAATCGTTGAATAACTGGTACAAGAATGGAGATTACATAAACTGAGGATTGCAAAGTCAATAACAAATATTTTCTGGAGTGTAATTTGAGAAGCTGCTTAACACAAGTGCAAGGATAGGAAGGAATTTGAAACATTGAAGTTATAAAATATCATCTCATATTTAAACAATGGATGAACAACTCCACTGTGCTGTGATATAACATTGATGGCTTTCTCTCTTGATTTACAAAGCAACATAAACTTACATTTCCAGTCAGTAAGTGCTGTCTCATAGCAAGATAAAGGACAAATACATTTATATTCAATAACAAAACTTTTGGTTTTAGTGTGAGCAAAAAATGCACTAATATTAATTAACAAGCCACCCAAAATAAGTTAAAGTCAGTCCATCCACTATTATTTCCTTTACTTGTTTGTCTCAGACAACCACCAACAAATTAAACTGAAAGGATGAGTCATGCTCAGCCGATGTGAGCAGATGTATAACACCTTTCTCTGCTCCTCAGATGTGGCAGTGCCTCACCCGGACAAGAAGAGTGTCATCATGTACGTGACATCGCTCTTCAAGGTGCTCCCCCAAATCGTCTCCATGGAAGCCATCAAGGAGGTGGAGACGCTGCCCCGGGCGACGCCATCCGCCGTCACCCGGACAACGACAGAAGAGCACTACCAGATCCAGACCCAGCAGCGCTACTCTCAGCAGGTGAGACCCACACACACACACACACACACACACACAAACAAAACACAGGATACAGAAACCTGACTTTTCGAAAATCGACAATTTGGAAAGCATTTCTCTGACTAACAACACCATCTGCTTGTGGACGTGATGAGAGACTCAAACAGGGAGGAAAAAGTTTGTTGTGGAAGATATCCACAGCATTGTAGACAGGGCAATTTTAGTAAATTGAATCATAATAGAACTTTCAGGTCTAATGAAATACCTGAAATAAAGTTTGAGCTGTAATTGGCAAGGCTACATTGGGATAGTAGATATAATAATGTAGAAATATGTGTTTTAATTGGTGTATTCCTTCATCTGCGCTCTGTGTTAGCAAATCGAATGGGTGGTAAGAGTCTTCTGGCATCAAAAGCCCCACAGTAGTAGAAGAGAAGTTATTACTCTTTTAAGATCTTGTGCTCACTAAGCAGAGTAGTTTATGTTCCCAAACCTCACTTTGAGATAAAACTTCACTTCAGCATCTATCTAATGATCATCTGTCTGTCCACTCATCCACTTGTCAATCCATTTTGAAGTCACATCTTAGAGTCTCTGGCAAACAGATGTTCTTTTTATGTAATTAACTTCTTCCTGCTTGTTCCAAGGGATTCCCAAAGTCCTGCCAAGCTTGAGAAGAGATACTGGCACTTTCAGTGAAAACGAATAGTAACCATATCTCATTCTCTCAGTCAGCACCTGAAGTTAGTGAGAGTAGGAAATAAAAGTGACAGCTGAACTGATGTGGGGCCTCTGCCTAACCATAAGTGTTTGTACATTTAAAGACACAAATTAGATAGATTATTTTGCTGCTGGATTGAAATAGACACACGGAGTGGGAGAACACTTAAAAGAGAGAAAATGTAAATTTGCAGGTCCAATATGCAATACTTGAGCACCACAAGTCATGGCAGTTGAGCATGCATGTCAGACCAAAACTAAAGAAATTGTGACAGCTAATGCCAGTAAGCTACCTATTCCAACTAGTCGCCAATGAAATCAGACAAGTAATATAATGTTTGCATCAAGTTTGCATCAACACCAGACCATTATTAACCCTTATATTCATTATTACCCTATAGTATACCTCTTATTTCTGTCCATCTCTTAAGGCTTTTTTTTAGCCAAAGAACCAACTTTCTTTAGAAGTAAATCCAGACAGTTACCTATCTTTGAACTACCTTCTACCACTACCACGGCTTCTTACGAGGCTTCATAGAATATATAAAGCTAACAGGTCTATACTGTAAATCATGTTATTCTGTTGTATAGTAAAATAAATGGTTACCTTTTATAGATTGGTTGTTTTCTCATATGGAATGATGAGTGGTCAAGGCCATGTGGTATGTCCATATACCTTTGGTGTACAGTGCGTTCTTCTGAAGCTTCGCTGAAACTTACAGTTGATATTCTGTTTGTCTGCTGCTGGTGATTCATCCACTGAATGATGAAGCGTTCATATAATCGCTCCCGTCTTTACCGTGTTATGCGTTAATGCCCGTGACGAAGTGTGAACCTTATCCAAAAGGCTTGATCAGCAGTTTTGTTGTTTTCCTTACACTGAGAAACTCATTAGTGGTCGGACTTCAAATAAGGACCTTTTGAATTTTTCATCGTGCATGGGGAACACGTTGGAGAGAAGGCAGATTATCACTTGGATATAAATTATTTATTACACATATGAGTGTGAAAGTGATTAAGTGAGCATCACACCTTCACTCCAGGCGAACATTTTTTTTCTTGTACGGGCTGCACTCGCAAATGACCCCAGCCCAAATTTAAAGCAGGCCATTTTTACTAACTACTCCTCACTGCTGCATACCCGATTTAATTATTCATGAGTTACTCGACTTTTTCATTGAAATGAATATTTTAGCATTTTGGGGAAAACGGTAAAAATGTTGGTTAATCAGAGAGGGCAGGTTCATGTTGCCAAACAGTACCTACAATGTGTTGTCCAGCTACGTCTGTGATAGAAAAATGGCAACTTAAGCCTCTGGTCAAAAATCCTCTAACACCATCTGTGTTTTTTTCTGAATTTGGAATAGATACAATCATCATCCACTCCTGGGTCAAATTACTCTGCAGTAGACGCAGGTTTTTATCAGCTCCAGCTCCAGCACGCAGTTTTGTAAATGTGCCAGCCTGGTGAACGTGGTAATTTCACCATCTACTTTATGTTGGTGTTCAGCCATGGCGTCTACATCAATCTGCAAAGTTCCCAGCATGACAAAATGATGCGCACTGTTCAAGCAGTGATCTAAATCTGTTCACTCTATTCTTTTCTGTGGGTCTTCCTTCTGTTGTAAGAGTCAGCTTTTTACCCATGATTTTAAAAAAAGAAAACGTGTCAACCCTATAATGTTGGTGTTAAAGCGGTATTACATTTAAAAACAAGTGTTTTAAAGCAACTCATGTCTCCACTAACAAATGCAATAAAGGAGAACAGTATGACTTGAGTAAATACCACTGAATAAATACGTTATTATTGAACAAACATGTTTGTTTGCCAACAAATGACAAGATCAGGAGCTAATAAACTGCAGAATTCTAAAGTGATGCCATTGTGATGATAAATGTAGCTGAGCGAGTGTGGAAAAAAACAGGATGTTAGTGTTATTTAAACCGCATGGTGACGACTTTCAGGTGTGCACAGTGTGTCAGGAAGCCTGTCTCTGTCTGGTTGGGTGTGTAGGACCTGGACACACTGTTGTTTTGAATAGAAGCTGCTCACAATAGCATCCGCTTTGACTTTGTGCTGCTGTGACTGTGTCTGTTTTTCATTCTGTCCTCACACTCATCTGTTCTTCCTGTCTCTGTCTCCCTCTCATGTCTGCACTTTCCACAGCTGGGTTTCCATCCAAAGATTTATTTGCCATTACTGAGGCCTTTCATTTAAATAGAAAAAAAAATAGACACAGAAAATAAGAGTGTATTTCATCATGTGCTGTTGTTAAGTACCATTTTTATTAAACACTTTGGTTGGTACAAATTTAAGCTTCCTCATGTTTACTGTTTTAAAAGATGAAATAATGAAAAATGAAAATTATATACAGTTAAAATGAGTTTGCACACAATTTTTAATTTAAAATGTTTTGTGTTGTTTTTTCTCATGATTTATTTAAATAAATTTAAATAAAAACTATAATTTGAAGTCTTGGAAAATTTTGCTTCATTAAAAAAGTTACTTAAACTTTTAATAAATAGTCATTTGGGATAAAAAAAAAAAAGCACCTTACCTCTATTTATTATTTTCCTTTTGCTTTTAAAGTTTTCCAAAAATTTTGTTTAAATTTGGATGGAAACAAAGGTCATATGTGGTTATTCATGTTTTTTCCTTCTCTTTTCTGCTTCTCTTTCTTACTTTATGTCTCACCATCACATGCTCCTCATGTTATCCATGTTTTTTTTTTGCTTTCTTCATTATATCTATTCATTTTCTGCTTTTGATGTTGTATAATTTGGCTTTTGTGTGGTTTTGCTCTGTGATTTGCATTCTTTTGCCTCTCTTCTTTTCCTTCTTTGTCTCATATCTGGCCTGTTTCCTACCCCTCCCGCCAATCCCTCCACTCTCTTCCTCTGTCCTACTCTCTCTATCTCCCTCTCTCTTTCTGTCCCTCTTTCTCAGATCACAGTGAGTGTGGCTCAGGGGCGAGTGCGGAGCCCCTCCCCTCAGCCTCGCTATAAAAGCTATGCCTACACCCAGGCTGCCTATGTCAAGTCACCCGAGCAAAAGAGGAGGCGTTTTACTGATCAGGTCCGTGTCTCGCTAACACTCTATGGCAGGCGTCCATCTGGCTGTGTATGTTTTGGCTGCACACATGTTTTGTCTGCTCTTGTTTGCCACTTACAAAAAGTGTCCATTCTACTGTAAGTCTACGGATGATCTTGAAAACTGACTTCCAACAGGGACGAGTCTTGCTGATTGAGTTACTGTGTGTTTATTTTCTTTGTTTAGGTATGTTTTATTATTTGATCCAGTGACAATACATGGAAAACTGATAAGACTTTTGCGGGACTTGCTGGTTGGAAATGTTTTGATATTTGTGCCTGTCACATAATATTTTAATACAATTCACAGCGTGAACTTACTAATATTTTAGTTTAACAATTCATGAGATCAAAGCGATCTTGTAATCATTTTAAAATAAATTTAGGCTGTGTGGTTACTGAAAACCGAATAGTGGAGACAAGCAAAACTTATCAAAAGACTCACCTTGGTTAGTGTTTGAAGCTAATATGTTAATCTAATAAAGGACAAATTCCACTAAAACAAAGAAATAATTTTTATTACATCTCGAGTGAAACCTGTGCACACATTCACTGCATTCATGTGCGTTCGTGCGCGGAATGAGTGCTAGCAGCGGAACCTATTTTGAGATTTTCTGATTGGCTGATAGGTTGCTAATTCAAGACAGCTGTATGAATGGCCGATGCAGAGCAATCTGCCTTCGCATCGTCCATTCATAGATTACACATTTATGTGCAGTGAGTATTATCATTTCTCAGTGTGAGAAATGTCATGTGCTGCGTGTGAGCGCATTAACATGTTGGAATGCGTGAGTCTTGAGAGTTCTGCTCTCAGAAAACGTCTAACGGCAAGTTAAAGTGATAAATATATTATTCAGATGTTATAGACTTAAGCAGAAAGATTTTATTAGGTGAGCCTTTTGTTAAGTTGCTAACATAGCTACTGCTACTGTCCCCACTGGCAATCTAGGTGCTTTAAGTTAAACTCATCATCTACTGGCTCTAGCTTCATTGTTAGTGTAACCTAATATTCATCTATTTTACGGAACCTTCAACAAAAAAAAAAGCAAAATGATTGTATTGTATTGTATTTTCCAAATCCTCAGATTATTCCTTTAATACCGAGTAAAAGTTCCACTGCACATAATCAGCTTAACAACACACACACACACACACACACACACAACCACTCGTGTACTTGTGTTTAATACTTCCTCCCTGTTCGTAAAAAATGACATTTCAAAGGGTTCAGATTTATTTCCAGAGCTGTCACCCTGTGCTGTGTGACTAAATGTGGACTCTAATTTACTCTGACTCAGGTGGAAAGTGTTCAGACAGTGTCAAATATTTAATGGCGCAGCATTGTGCTCGATGTATCTTGGTTGAAGCTTAAAATGTATGAATATGAAAAAAGACTATTTTTCAGATGGTTCTTTTTTTTTTTGTTTAGCTCTCCCACTGTTCTTTGAAATTTAGGACACAGAGCAGAATGTAGCACACACGCCACCATGGCACTGCAACAAGTTTGTCTTTCAAACATTTGAGGAACTGAGATGCAGTCCACATCCATTTCAGTTTGATCAATTATTTTTTCTGTACAGGAAAAGTGAAAAACTTAACGAAAGCCCCACCGAATACAATCCACGCCTGCTTCAGTCTGTGATACATTAACTAAGTTTGCTGCTTTATTTTGCTGTAACACAGCAAAATAAAAATTTATTGACTGGAAAACTGAAGTTTGTAAACCCCTCACTCGTCTACACCAAAGTCAATGAACAAAATCCACATTTGTAGCTCACAGGGACACAGGCGTTGCGGATCTACTGCTATCATATTTGTGTAAGTCTGTATCACTTAGGCAACAAAGGATTTCAAACACCACAGTCTCAAAATAACCCATTTAGAAGCTGCAGTGGATCAAAAACTACTGTGTGCTGTGATGTAAAATCACAGCTTTTCTCTTTGGACTTTGTTGTGGGAGGTGAGAAACGTCAGTTTCCAGTCAGAGAGGCCTGTGCAACATTAGATAAAGTGGTGAATATATTGTCTTCTTGTGTGTATCAGTGTGTCTTATATCAGTACCTCATATATATACACTTCACACAAAAAAAACCCTGAACTATCCTTTGGATATCCAACATGTCATTTATTTTTATCAATAAATGTAATTAAATGCTAGACGATCACACAATGATGACAGCATTTGATACTGTATCAGTCTACGATCCACATATAAAGAGAGAGACAGTGGCACTGAGGCTTGACAGTTAGCACCAAGGATAGGCCCAGTGTATCTTTTCAGGACCTTATTACCAGAGTGAAGAATGGAGTGAAAGAGAAGCACAGAGACGAGATAAAAGGAGAGAAGTTATTAGTGTCCAGATTAGCAGCAGGCACACAAAGACAGATATGGGGAGAGAGAGCGAGAGAGAGAGAGAGGGAGAGAGGGAGGGGGAAATAGAGAGAGCGGGAAACAAAGAGAATGAGGACAAGTTGTTAAGGTTGGACAAAGGCCAGAACTGCTTGTCAGCTCTGGAAATGGCGAACACTAGTGAGTCCTCTCTGAAACCGTCTCTATCTTATCTGTTTCCTACCTTTCCGCTCGTGTCTCGGCCTTCCTGCCTCTTTTTCTATTACCTTGCCTCATCTCCTTATTTCTTTCCTTCCTTCCCTCAACTTCTCAACACCTTTCTAACCCTAATATCATCCCTTGCTATCTTCCCTCTCCCCTTGTTCTCCATTATCACCCCTCATATCTGCCCATTACCTCCCATCCATCCCTTCCCTTCTGTAGTTCCTGACACCAAGCCAGGAGGAGCTGCAGCGGGGCCTCAGTCCTCTACCACCAGGCTCCACCAGCCTGGAGAGCTACCAGGCTGCACTGGAGGAGGTAAGATGGTGATACAGAGAGGTCTAACAGGACTTCTGCTTTTGTTGTTTGTAGTTTTCTGTGTAAAGAGTACATTTTGATGGTTTGCACATTTCTTCAACTTCTTACTTGAAGGTGTTGACATGGCTGCTGACGGCTGAAGACGGGCTCCAAGCCCAGCCTCCCATCTCCAGCCATGTGGAGGAGGTGAAGGAGCAGTTCCACACACATGAGGTGAGAGAAGAAGAGTTTTAATTGCAACGCATTTTTATTTCGTAGGATTTAATTTTCTCTTGTTATTGCAGATTATTCACTTAAATATACAGGTTAACGTTAATGTTAAAAACTGTGACATTAAATACACTTATAACAAACACTAATCTGCCACAGTATTAAAGCAGGGAACTTATTTTAAAGGGATAATTTGTCGTGTACTTGTTTTTTGGCACTGACATTTTGTGAGACACAGGCTTGCTGTTAAGCCACTGTGGCCTACTCTATATTGCGACTTCAGAGTTTGAAATCCTGTGTTTAGATTTAGCTAATGGTGCTTTCATACCTAGCCTATTGTTTCTTGTTTCTCCTATATATCGATTCTAATGGGCTTGTTTGTATGAACACAGCAATTGCGTGCCGTTCCAGCTCAAATCAACTGGGCTCGGTTTCCAATCGCTCCACGGAGAGGTTCATTTGCAGTGTGGACCCAGTTTACGAGTATCCAGCTGCATTTACCCCATAAACCGATGCGACCAGCAGCGCTGCTGCAAAAGTGCCACTGCCACAAACAACTTTGCTAAACAGAGTTCGAGCTACACATTGAGTGTAGACTTATAAATGTGCTATATAACCAAGCTGCTTACCTGATGCATCCTTGGAACGGTCCGGTGAATAGGTCATTATGTACCTCCAGAACACGTCTTCTAATCGGAGGTGTCTGGATCCAGCAACAGTGCAGTTCTTATCGTCATCACATATGGCATTGTTTTTCTCTTGTACTGACCGCTGGTACATTCCCACAAATTTCTGACCAATCACAGGACTCTTCATAGGCACATAGCGTTGAGGGCATGTTGAGTCCAGACTGCAGTGTAAAAACCAATCATACCAAGGTTAAGTGCAACATTGTAACATATTACTCCCTGAATCGGAGCGACATACAGGTATGAAAGCACCCTAAGTAACACAAACCTACCAAATGAGGCAGTAACAGTAGACTTCTGTGTCCCAGCAAGCTAAAAATGCTGATTTTATGGACTTTGGTGCAGGAGAGTGAGCAGTTTGACAACTGGTGTGAAACTGTCTTCTGTGAAGTAGTATGAAAGAGTCTCTCGGAGGTAGTTGAGATGCAAGGCACTTAAAATATGTGTGACATGTGTTCATCTTTCATCAGGGGTACATGGTGGAGCTGACCACCCACCAGGGCAGCGTGGGCCGGGTCCTCCGGGCTGGCGCTGCCTTGCTGGGGGAGGGTAACCTGAGCGAGGAGGAGGACTCGGAGGTCAGAGAGCAGATGAATCTCCTGAACTCACGGTGGGAGCACCTGAGAGTGGCTAGCATGGAGAGGCAGAGCAGGTACGTGATTCTCCTGCTTTTCTTTACACACACACACACACACACACACACACACACAGATTGGATTAAAGAATGCAGTAGTAAAATTGTCAGCATAACAATGAACTACACTCCATTGCACTCTATTATAAGTGCTGCTTCAGATGGTTGAAGAGCTCCTGAACATCCCTCAAAATGTAAAGGTGGACTCTGTCTACTTTTCCATCATATCACTCCAACATTCATAACCACTTGACACAGCCTCTTTGAAAAATTAAAACAATGCATGCACTCCAATGTAAAAGTTTATTTTAGGGATTCACTTATATGCACTGTAAATGGTTTAACAATTGGTGGGGTCTTCATGAAATAACTATGCTTGGTTTGATTTATAAAATAGTAGTATACATGGTGTTTACACCAAAGTGTCATTTTGAAAAACAAAACAAAGAGTTGCTATTGGTCATCTTAAGCCTAATTTTAAATGGTAACCATCCATAGTGAATAAAGCAAAGCAATGCTGGCAGCATTTAAGCTGTGAAACTTTTGTAATAACAGTCCAAGTCCAAAGTTTAATGGCAGGGTATACTGTTGGTATGTCCAAGTGTAAGTGCTGCAATCAAAGTGGCAGGTAATGAGACTTATTGCACACATTAGCCTCCACAAGGACCCTGGCTGGACATGATTAATGCCTCCTGTTGACAAGCAATGAATGTTTACAGCCCAATAATAAAATTGGAAGTTTGTGAAAGCCATGCCCCCGGATTAGCTTTGGTGTACAGGGTTGTTTTCTGCCAAACATTCCAAATATACAACTCCAAAAACAGTATATGATGTAATAATCAGGTCAGAGATTTGGGGAATAAAATATGCAGGAGAAATTAAAACATTAACTGTAACCGGAGCTTGAAAATGAAAAGTACTCACACTATAACACACAGACACAAGTTTTTAAAATTCTATCTTGTGCAAATGTTTATATAAAATTACAGGCTAAACTGATTTTATACTGATTGTATTTTGTATTATTCTGACAACCAGTTAGCGATCACTCATACTGACTTAAGAAAATGTCACCTGATAAAAGCTACACTCATAAGTCTATCATGTCTTAAAAACTGATGTTTATGTCCCCCGTGTAAAACCGCTCACTCTCGTACACCAAAGTCCACAAAGAAAATGTTTGAAATTATGACTTTGGTGTTTGAAATCCATCATCAGGATTTACCTAAGTGTTATAAACATACTGTAGCAAACAAGGCAGTATTAAATGGGTGACTTCCATGTCACAGGGAGATTAAAAAAACATTAATGTAGGGCTATTAATAAAGTTCAACCTTTTTCACACTGTATGGAGATCCCTACAGTAGCCTACGTACAAAGTACATCAGCTTTTATCTTAACAATAGATATAATGATAACTGACACTGAGTGACATTTAATTACCCATTCACAGATTTTCTTTGATGATCTGAAAACATGGTCCAGACTATTAAATACCACAACACAGCAAAGGTCTGTTATGATGAAGTGAAGAATATGAGAACAGGATACACTGTGGTTTTGTTTATCTTCAAATCAGCAGTCATCACAATTGCTAACAACATCTTCACTTCTGAACTGTAGCTAAACTCTGGTCATGACAAATGTGTGCTTGACAGCTCACTGATATGTCTCACACTCTCAGACTCCATGAAGTCCTGATGAACCTGCAGAACCAGCAGCTGCAGCAGCTCACTGACTGGTTAGATGTGACAGAGGCGCGGATCAAGAGGATGGAGGCTCAACCGCTTGGCCCTGACCTGGAGGATATCAAGCACCAAGTTGAAGAGCACAAGGTGGGCAGCTGCTCCTTGAAGGCCTAGTTCAGGTTTTTTGAAATGTGGTTGCGCGAGGTACTGACACATTGTTAGCACTGACTGTGACTGACATGTGTCTCAAGCTGGTTGACAGAGCAGGAGCCAATGCTGGGCCTGACTATGCATCAGTACCTCTGTCTCTCAACCACTATTCAAAAAACCTTTGATTAATAGTGCTTTCAGTGTGACCGCACCATTAGTTGGATTGAACCATTAAAAGTAGGTAAAGCAAATTAGTGTTGACTACAAAGTCATGCAGTGTCTTTATAAGAACACATGCATTGTTTTTAATGGAGATCAGACACACACACAAATGAGAACATTGCCCCGGGATTTCAAATACAGTATCTACATTTTTCCAAATACAGTGCTTTCAAAAGAAGTTGTTTGTTTTTTTCATTTTTTACTCACCCATTCACCTGCTGTGGGAGGAAATGCGGTGCTGGTGATCTACTGTCTTTGTTTGGCTGTATTCTTCCAAGAATGTGTTAATTAATTCAGTGAGGCAGCAGCAATTTCAGTCAACTTGGCAGTTTCTGGGTTTCGGTTGCTTAGTAACTACAGACGTGACATACGGTAAGTGCAACCCCACAACAGCCTTGTTTAAAAAACACCTCCATAACCCAACATTTCAAAAACATCAAGCTTATGTGTAACAAACAGCATAACCAATACTCTGCTTCATTAAAGAATAAATAAACAGCACACAACATGACTCAGTTAAATGCTGTTGCTGCTATTTACTTACATTCTAAAAGTATGTGCTTTGTAAATCATTCATATTAAGATATAAGATTAACATTAATATATTAAGACTATGAACTTGATCAGATTTTATGTTTTTCTGATATCTGAGCTTGTGATTTTGAACAGTATTGGACCGGAGTATTGTGTTCATCCTATGTAAGAACAAGGGTGAATCAGACAATATGGTTACCACAAGCAGGACAGAAAAATATACGATTCCATCAGTGAAAGGTAGTAATACTGCATCTGTTCACTGCTTGACCTCACATGAGGTACGCCATATGTTAAGGCAGAAGGATGAGGATGTTGACATGCGATGGATGAGTAGTGAGACAGTGGGTGCAGATGCAGAGCAACAACAGCAGCTGCTCCAGTGCTCAGTGCATTTCTGCACAGGAGGCAGGAGTGAGACAGACAGCCACAAGACAACTGTAGCACATGATTGTATGTTTTTCTGTTTCAACTGCTGTTTCAAGGGTCAAGAAAAAAAACTTTCCATCTCTACGTTAAGTGGACAGTGAAACAGTGTACAGTGTGTTGCTGTATGAGACTGTGGTCTGCACCCCTGTAAACATCGGTTGTTTATTTGGCAGTGGTTCATCAAACCAATATCCTGTTAGCACCAAATTAACAGACTACTTACAAATTCTTGATTTCAGTAGGAGGCTCTGCCAGGATGGATTCAAAGCAGCAAGCCTGCAGTTCCTCTGGCTCAGGCAAAACAACAATTAGCCAACTTCGCTACATAGAAGCTGTCGTAATTTAATTCACTGAACACTTAAGCGGTACACTGGGTTCAATTGGGCAGTCTGGATGACTGGAGTGGGTTGACTATAAATTCAGTTATGTATGTGCTTTGGCTCTTCTATCTCATGAAAGGGTGGTGTGGGGAGTGAGTGAGTTTCAGATTGGTTAAATTACCACCAGTCATACTGCTGTACAGTTTTACTTCAATTTATTTCAAATCCGCTGAATGTTTAGGAGCACAGCAAACAAAACACGATGACATTCACTTAAAAAAGGCTTTAGCACAGGAGCAAATACTGTCGAGTGAGGTGCAAATGCCGTACTCGCACGTACGCCGTGGAAACTCGAAATTAAACGCTGCTCATTCATGTTGAATGAGGCTGAATCGCGCAATTTCGAAGTTGAAAAATGTTCAGCATTCCAAGTGGAAGTGCACGCACCAGCCAAACAATTTACATTATGCAAATTTCCCAGCACAGGCACGAGTCAATTACTACACATGCCAAACAAAGTCCAAAGTCTGCATGACATATAACATTCAGAAAGCTGCCTTTAGAGCCAGGAATCAGGGGAGTCACTAAAATACTTGGTCTTTCACTCTGGTTTTGTCAGTGCTGTCTGGACTACAACACAAGTTTTGACCTTTACCTCCTACCAATACCCATCTCAAGCGAAAAGTAGATACTTAGCATCGACCCAGGCTTATGACCTCTGTGTGTGTGTGTGTGTGTGTGTTGCAGCTTCTGCAGGAGGATTTGGAACTGGAGCAGGTGAGGGTGAACTCTCTCACCCACATGGTGGTTGTGGTGGATGAATCTAGTGGAGACAGCGCCACCGCAGCCTTGGAGAGCAGACTTCAGGTAAGAGTGCATACAAATCTAGAAGATCACATCTGTGCTGCAGATACTTACATTGTAAATACAACTGAAAAACAGAGTGAAAGCTAATTTACCTTTATCGGAATCTCTTTATCTCTCTCTCTCTCTCTCGCACACACACACACACACACACACACACACGTTCTTGCTCACTCACTCTTTCAGTGGCAAAGGTCTCAGCATAGTTTCTCAAGGAAAACAATCTAAATGGGTGTTATTTTGTCTTGCTGTTGTGCAGCAATTAGACCCAGGCATTGATATGTGCTTGTTTTGTATGTGTGTGTGTGTGTGTGTGCTGGAGTTTTCTCCTGCTCTTGTTTACTTCAGTTATCATTACACACACTCCAGCCAGGAGTCAGACTCTGCTGTTAATCCTCCATACTGTATCTTAGCCACTAACAAATTGAATTCAGTCCCACTTTTATCCTCACTTATACTGCAAAGAATCAAAGTAAAAATGATCAAAACAGCAGGTGCTAATTTTCAGAAATTACAAAGTGGCCTAAATTGCAGGATGGTGCCATTTGTTGATACACTGTTAAATTAATATCATCTTTATCCACGCTTCGGTCAATGAAAGGCATGTTGTCAATGAAGACACGCTGAAATAGACAACCATGGACACTAATGGACAGAGCAGAGCTTGTTGTGAAAATCACATCAGAAAAGATCGAAGGGTGCTTTCACCTCTAGTTTGTTTTGGTTAAAGTTGCTATTCATACGCTTCTTGAACATGTTTTCTTCTTTTGTTTGTTGCTTTTAAAAGAGAAGACGTGGGAATAAACACGCTTTGACCTCTCATGTCACACCAAAGGGAGAGCCCATAGTGGTTCAATGTATCACACCAAATAATATGGCGAAACCTCGCTAAAAAGGCAATTGACTCCTTTCCTATCGTCAGTAGAGGAGTTTGTCTTGTTCTTTTTCCTCCATGGAGTTGTGTTTTACAGACACACTGTAAACAAGATATATACAAACATTTCAAAGAGAAATAGGTAGAGAAAAAATAAAATAATAATAATGTTGAGTAGGATCATGAGGGGAAAGCCAGTCCGAACAGGTGGGTTTTGATATGGGTTTAAATATTGGAAAGAGAGTCAATATTTCTGAAATCAGGTGGTAGAGAGTTCCAGAGTGGCTGAATGCCTTGCTCCCTATGGTGGTGAGGCGGCGGATGGGACAGTTAGATGGAGAGAGGAGGAGGATCTCAGGGAGCAGGAGGTGGTGGCAATGTGGAGGAGTTCTGACAGATATGGAGGGGCAAAGTTATGGCTGACTTTGAATGTGTACAGGAGGATTTTGAATTCAATGTGGAGGTGGACCGCAGAGCTGATAGAGCTGGTGCAGAACAGGGGTGAGATGGTGAATAGAGGGCATTTTGGTGATTGTTTGGGCAGCCAGTCTGTAAAAATTGCACATCTTCATTCCCTTTTTGAATTAAATCAGATTTTAGTGTGATGTGGGGACTAGAAAAGTGGACTGGCTAGACTCCGCAACTGAACTTCCAAAATAAAGAAATAGATGGCAGGATGTCCACATTCACCTGAGTTTTCCATTCAATCACACACAGCCAATTAGAGTCAGTGTTTTCTGTGGAAAATAGCAAGTGAGAGATAATGGAAAGTCATGGTTTTATTATTGTTGAGGAATTTTATAGATTATCTCTCAGGAGATAGATTTTGTAGATTTTGGCACAGCTGACAATGTAAACAAACAGGAAATTAAGATGTTTGGATGTTGGATTCTTCTGAAACTAAAACAGAAATGTGCTGTGGATAGAATAAACTCATCCATCCTGAAAGAATAAAAGCCTAATAACAGAATTTCTCTTCCCAAACGTAAGTAGGAAATTCCTTTCTACAGAAACTAATTTGCACAAATATATTAATGTCATATTAAGCTATAACAATGCAGACCACACGTTGGTTGTACTGTTTGCAAAGTATAATCACATGTAATACCATTAGAACTATAATGCAATTCCTCATTTGACTTTCTTTTTAATGACTATGGGGGCTTAACTGGCCTCGTTTCCTGCCGTGTAGTTTATTACTAAATACCAGATCAGAGAGCTAAATAGATGAAGGGCTGAAATGTGACCAAAAAAAAAAAAAAGGACAAAAAACAAGGTGCCTTCCCTGGTTTCCCCATGCTGCTCAAGTCTGTCACTTGATTAATTACAGCCTATTCATCGTGAAATTAACCCGCTGAGCCTCTCTCTCCACATCTGTCTTTGCTCACTCACTTTTCTCCATCTCATTGTCTTTTCCTTTCCTCTCCTCCCTCTCCCCTTTCTATTGCTCTGTCAGTGGGATGACTTTGTTCATGTGACACACTGTGCATTTTGTCTTTGCCAGTTAAGTGGAACAGAAGAGTGTCTTTTTCATTTTGCTCAGCTGACCTCGAGCTGCCAATGCAGTGCAGAGTCCAGAAAAAGCAAACAAACAAAACCAAGAACATACATTTTTACTGGCTGCCCATAACCTTACTGTCTTGAATATGTCCAGAAAACAGGGAAGAATTATTTAAATTTAAACATTTTTGATATTAGTAGTAACTGTGCTAACATGGAGGCAAATGCGACCAATTCAAACATCGCTGACTACATACTTATGAAATCAGGAATGCACCATGTAAAATGAAAAAGCTGATATTTGAGACATCATGTCCTGATATAGTGATATAATTGCGATATGAAAAATATGGTAATTTTAATCAAATAAAAGAACATTGATGATGGAAATGAGTGAGAGTAAACCATCCTTTCTTGAACTGAGAGGAAGCAGCAGACCATTAAACTAACTTTGCTTCATTATCACATTAGAAAATTAGCATGAGTGACTGACTATGTTATTTAATTTTTATTTTTTATTTTACCTGCTCACTTTCAAAATGATCAAGACCTGTCACTCCCAGCATCACTGACGTAACGGAGAAATTAACATAAATTGTTTATCAATACAATTATTACGTTGTAGATTTGTTGTGGGAGATAAAGCACGACATCAATGATCAAACTGACCTTTTACGTCCCCGCGATTGACAAATGGACATGTACACATGCACAGCAGTGAAATATACAATCGCAGAGAATAACTGATGAATAGCTTTATTTCTAACTCCACCTTCCACTCATCAAAGTGGACTTAAGGTGTCTGTGAAGGGCAGAGCCCTGCAGGACAGCTTCTCCACGCACCGGTGTGTGTGTGTGTGTGTGTGTGTGTGTGTGTGTGTGTGTGTGTGTGAGTCTGTGTTTGTGAGTTTGAGTGAATGAGAGACTAACTATGGCACAGCAGCACTACAAAACATAATTTTGTATATTTGACTCGGTGTGTTTGAAAAACAAAGAAACTCTGGGGAGTTCTGTGTAAAAGTCTCAGGGGATCAGCAGCCTGTCAGACACCCGACAATCATTAAATGACCTGTCATCATGCAGTGACACTGCTGCCACATGACTGACTGATGAGGTAACTGCATGAATAATTTAGTGTACAGATGTTCTGACTGAAGTGCATGGTGAGGGTGCTTGAGTGGGTGGATTTTGTATATTTCTTTAATAAATCTGTATATATGTATATATAAAACAAAACTGGCTTTTAAATGAGGAGTATGCAAGGTTCACAATAACAGAAGTGGTAATTCTCCCATTTTTCTTTTTTAAATAAATCATAACTTTGACTGAACAACACTTAAGATTTGCATTTAGAGCCTGAAGATATGATTATGTATATATATATATTTATATATGTACATATAAAGAGCTGTGTATTATTCCCGTGGCAATTTACCAAGAGTGCACCTATATAATCATGGAAAACGGTAGCATGATTATATATAATTTGGCCTAATGTACTGTATGAGGACAACCATACAATGTACATTGACAGCTGTATCTCCATACCTTTGGTCCTAACCTATTGTGTACACAAATAAAGATTCCGAATGCTTTGAAGCAGAAAGGATCAAAAGATCATTTCAATTTGCAAAAATTCTCAATAAAGAAACCATCCAGCCAGTCAGTCGGCCAATCACAGGGCCAACATGACAGAAAAACATAATTTTTAATCTTTAATCATAATTCAGAATCTCAAATCTGCTGGTTTTTGGAGCATGGGAGGAAGCTGCCATAGCTAAGATACAGGATAATAATAACAGCTAGCTATCTGGACCTTAAACTATCAATTTAAAGGTTATAATATATAACATTTTTCTCCTTCATTTTGGTGGTCTGATTTTAATTCTGCACTCCATGGCTTCTATTCGCATAATATGAGCTATTGAGATATTTTTCTCCTGTCTCTCAAATGAATGCCCTTCATGACCAGCTCTTGTCCCTCTGGGGCAGAAAGAAACAAGACCCAAACTACATTTTTGGCAGCTGAAAGAATTAAAATGGCAAATGGAAATGTAAATCCATTATCCTCTGAGGCAAAGTGACGTAAATCTTTTATGTGTGTGTCTGCAGGTGCTCGGTGATCGCTGGGCAGCCATTTGTAAATGGACAGAAGAACGCTGGATTCTGCTACAGGAGATTTTACTAAAATGGCAGCACTTCACTAATGAACAGGTATGTGTGCGCGCGTCTGTGAAAACAATGAACCTAATACAAATCTAATACAAATAGAATGGTTTGAAACACAGTGTACTGTGCCCAGTCTGGCCACACTGTGGGACTAGTTATATCAGGGGTCCACTTTAAAACTTAGTTTCATAGATAAGTGCAGATTGATCATGAAATAATTTCTCCACTGTGTTTCCTAATGAGGGATTGTTGGACTTAAAGGCTCCTAGACAGCCATAAGAATCACATTTCATTTGATTAATTATTAAAACATTTGGAAATATGCCAAATGGAATGTTTCCTCTTTCCTCGACTAAGTGCTTACTCAAGTATCACCTGAGGCTTTGGCTGCAAATCAGTCGTCCATGCTGAGATAAATATATACAGTGTAATCCAGAGCAGAGGGGAGATGATATCACAGCGTTCGGCCTCAGGAGGAGCAGAATGCCGTTTCTAAACAAACAGAAGAGACAGTGACCTTAAATGCACCAACTTCTATGTGATAAGATTTGTTTCTTCTTGTCATTCCCTCTGACATTAATCCATCATTCAAAAAAAATCTCCTCTCCTCTCTTCTTAACTCCTCTTCTTTTCCTCACAGTGTTTATTCGACTCATGGCTGACTCAGAAGGAAGAGCTTGTGAGCTCCATCAAGACCTCCAACCTCAAAGACCAGGCAGAGATGGTAGCATGCCTGCGCCGCCTTGCTGTGAGAATCTAATCACTCTAAACCTAGCTTTGACTCCCGGGCCACTGATTTAATTTGACTTCTGCACATGTTGTGTGGCAGGATCACACGTGTGAAATATTGTTTTGTCCCCCTGCAGACTGTGAAGGCAGACCTGGAGGTGAAACGTCCCACCATGGACAAGCTGTGCTCCATGAGTCAGGACCTGCTGTCCAGTGTGAGGAACAAAGATGTGGCCAGCAAACTGGAGGCCAGACTGGACAACTTTGCCCAACGCTGGGACCAACTGGTGCACAGTCTGGAGTTGAGTAGTGCCCAGGTAAACCGCACATATTTACTGCAAGAGTTATAGGATTATCCATGAGTTTATCCATGAGTTAATAGCAGTCTCATATACTGTGTAATGTGTAACTATATAAACCAGGTGGTTAAAACTTTTCTTTCAGCTGCACTGTAAGATAATAATATGGGAAATAATAATAATAATGGGAACCAACACTTATTTTTAATTTGCATTATGGTTACAAATGACCTTTCGTCATCGTCTTCCACTTATCCGGGTCCCTGTTGGCAGGGGCAGCAGCCCAGACACCCCCACTCTCCCCAGCCACTTCAGCCAGCTCCTCCAGGGAGATCCCAAGGCATTCCCAGGCCAGCCGAGGGATATAATCCTTCCAGCGTGTCCTGGGTTGGCCCAGAGTATAAAAAATACACTGATTCTTTGATAAACTCTCCATGAAGGGGGTCTTCTGAATCGCTCTTTGTCTAGCCTGTCACCTAGGACCAATATGCCGTGGGAGACTCTACCAGGGGGAAAAAATGCCCCAGACGGCTTAGCTCCTACGATCATTAGGGCCTTAAAACTCCTCCACCACGATAAGGTGGCGGTTCAAGGAGGAGACAAATTTGGGGACTTCCTATTTCAGAGTTAGATGAGAGAAATGATGCAATGCTTAAAGCTGCTGTCAGCTATATCACTTCCACGTCCATTGCAGGCATTAGAATCACCATTTATTCACCAACAAACCCCACAAGCAGATTGGACCGCCTCTTTGTCGCCTCTTTCTGGCTCCTGATTGGATTTAGTGTTCTAAGATACGTTTTCTAGATTTCAGGTTTTTTTGACACGTGGTTGTGTGACACAGTCACCGCTGTCGGTCCTGTGTGCACCCACTGTGCAGAGAAGCAGCTTGTGTGAACAGCATAATTGATGAACATTAGTGCTGAATGGATGCAGGTTCTGCTTCTGGAGGCTTTGCAGGGCCTTCCACATTCATTACGACCCAGTTGTTCGTCTCTCCCTCTCACAGTTGTCCCTTGTAATCAGAGAGATAATAAGAGGAATGATCTTTGAGGGCAGACTCTACCACTTCAAGTGAAACACACACTCATGTGCACACACACATTTCTGAGACTAGGAGAAAGGAGGTAAGAATCCAAGTAGTTTTGGCAGATGATTAACTGCTATTAGACTTCCCTGTTGGGGGGAAACCACTAAATAAAAGGATTTAGCCTGGATTCTCCGTAATATCCATCAGGGTGTTGAAATATTTTTATCCACACGTCTGATCGATTTTTGTAAATTTACGTAATGAGGTTTTTTTTCTTCTGAATTTTCTTTCCGTCTTTATTAAGCTGTCATCCGCTGTTAGTGTGGCCCAGCAGTCCGAACTTACCCACTCAACTGTCACGTCAACCGTTACCAAGGTGACGACAAGGGAGAAGGTGTCCGCTATTCGTCAGACTCGAGAGTCGCCGCCTCCACAGAAGAAGAGACAGGCCGTGGTGGACTCTGAACTCAGGAAAAGGTGGGTGTGCCCTGGCGCTATGAAGTTTAAAATCTTACAAATCCACATCCACAGTTTCTTTTTCTGACCTGTGTTAAATGTTCAGTTGCATGCATCCTTTTCTGCTGTCATATCTTGGCAGGTAGGTGATGAAACTCTGCAGATACTGGTTAACAGTGATACCAGAGCATTTAGTAATCGTGAAAATTGTCCTGTGGTGAATAGTGAAGCCAACAACATGAGTAGATGCTTTATGCTGTAAAGAGGAGACAGTTAAATTAGTGTTTAAATTCTTTTTAAATGTTTTCTTTCATTTCACTTCCATTGGTCATCTCCTTATTTGACATCTGTAGTTACTGTTACTTTGGGATTGTACAGTCTTTTTGAAAGTATGTTGACATTTCCATGAATCAGCCTGGGACCTTGATGCTCACTCTCACTCATACAGTAACATGGCTGCCAGCAGGAAACAGAAGGGAAAACAGATTTAAGCCACCTGCTTAAGTCTCTACAATTATGTCCGCCACTTTATCTTACAATAGATAACCTTTTACGGCTTTTTTTTTTTTTGCCTCTAGTTTCACAAAAACTGTGGGAACTAACAGTACTGATAAAAGCAGTATTTCTGTTGAAATCGAAACTGATGAAATAGTGCTGCAAATGAAAAATTGTTTTGATGTCGTACTCCCATGAAAAGGAGAGCATTTAGGGGTTATGAAAGGAACTATCACAGGTGTTTTTTTTAAGGTCACAAGTATCTGCATTGAACATTAACATACATTTTGATGTTTCTTGAAAATTAGAATGATATTGTGTTGATAGAAACATAGTTTGGAGATAAAAGCTCAGCAGCAAATACTCTTGTGCATAACAGTATCTGCAGTGACTAACCGTGCTGAGGGTTTGTGTGTCGTCAGGTTTGATGTGGACTTCACAGAGGTCCACAGCTACATGACCCGTGGTGAGGCCATCCTCCAGAGTCCCGAGTTCTCGGTGTCACGCAAGGACGGCAGCATCCAGGATCTGTATGACAAAGTGCAGGTAAAACACAGCGCGAGGCGCGCACACAGATTTCCTTATTCGCAAACTTTTTCACTTTTTTATTTTATTTTTATTTTTTATTCGAGGTCAACTTGGGGGTCCTAAATGTTGTAGTTGAATGAGATCAGAGGAGGATGAAACAAAGCTGCAGGTTGTTTGGGAGGAACACTCTCACAACTGGGATAGATTTCATCAGACTTTGCAATAAATAATAATTCTTTAGCTCTCAGCCTGTCTCTGTTGTCTCTGCTTGTTTCAGCTGTCAACCTCGCCTTGTCAGCCTCTTGTCCTCTAATTCCCCGTCTCTGCTTCTCCCCCATCACTCTCTCCCCCTGCCTCCCTTTCTCTATGCCACAGGCGATAGAAAGAGAGCGGCCCGAGAAGTACCGCAAGCTTCAGGAGGCGACGCGCACAGCGCAGACGCTGGTCGAGCAGGGTACACACACACACTTGTTCCACTTGTTCATTCACATGCATACACATACATGCGTGCACACACACGTGCACCCTGTCTGTCCCCATGGCAACACCTCCACCTGGCCCACCCTCTCTCTCCTTGTCTCCATAGAAACACTGATAGAGAGAAGAAGTGACAGAAAAAAGAGAGAGATGTCTCTTTTCTTCTGTCCTCTCCTCTGTCCTTGTGCAATTGTTTGGGCTCCTGAAAGCACAGCGACACTTCACTTCTCTGCTTTCTCTCACGCTGCTGTTCCAGGCGAACATTCCTCAAGTTGCCGAGCATCTGTGTGCCTGTAGAAACTAAACAATCCATTATTTTCAAGGTCAATATACATGATCCATAAGTGATGATGATCCAAACATATTACTTTATTAAATGAACATCATTAACATGCCAGATTGTTGCCTATTTACATCTGTTGTCCCTATGGGCAGGTTGATGTACAGAACAAATTACACAGAATACTTACATTAGACAACATAAGGAACAGCAACATATGCTGTATTCCAGTTCACAGAGACAATACAAAATATGCAAACCATGGTTAAAAGTGATGTAGGTGCCAAAATGTTAAAGTTACTGTTGCTAAAGTGCAGCAGATTTGTAAAGAGTTGTAATACATTGCACATTTTAATATTCAATAACCATACAGACACGACTAGAGTTAGAGATTATCACAAATTAGGTTTGCTACGTCTTTGAAACAATGCCAGCTAACTAAAACCCTGATGCACTGATGTTTGAAGACTGTATATCTAAATAATTATCCAGTAGCAATGTAAGGAACATCTTCACAGGTTGTTTTTTTTTTTAATGTTTTTTTAAAAAGAAACCATAAACACAAAAAGAAATGATAAACAATAGTTATGGGATTGGTCAATGCAGAAAAAAAAATATTATTATTATTGTTATTACACACAGTTTGAACACTATCTAGAAATTTGACAAGGGTACAGCTCTTCATGTTTTTGGGGCAAGTGATGTTAATGTCATTCGTACTCTGCAATGTCGTTTTTTTTTGTTTTTTTTACTCTTTTACTCTCTCATGTGTAAGATAAACACTTTCGGAGCCCACAGTTTGTGCAGAATACAAATGGCTCGCCTCAGCTCTCCCGCAGTTGACATTCGCCACGTTCTGTGGTGCTTTGAGCGTGCGTGCGTTTATGTCTGTGCCCTGCAATGAGGCGTCGTGCATAAATGAAATGTGAAGCATGTATCACAGGTTGTGTGAGTTAGTGTGTGTTAGCCTCTCTCTCTCTCGCTCTCTCACTCTCTCTTTTTCTGTCCCTCAGAGGGAAGCCGCGCTGATGACATTGCCCAGGCAGCAGAGCAGCTGAACCAGCGATGGGTGGGATTCTGTGCCTTGTTGGCAGACAGGCTGGCATGGCTGGCTTACCAGACAAAGGTACACACACACACACACACACACAGGCATCATATCCACCTTACATCCTTCTGATACAGTCTGAAAGTTTCCTGCCAAAATCCAATGTGCCTCATATTTCCTCACATATCAAACGTATTCAAAGACAAAAAAAATGTTTGAAGAATGAAAAGATTATATTAAACAATAAGTTACTCCTTAACTCTTAACCCTTTACAAGGTGCTCATTGAAATACTCTCAATAAATTAAATAAATAAATAAATAAATACATTTCAACCCAAGAGTGTTAATGGAGGACTATATAAAGACTGTTTTTCCTTTTGTTACATTTTTCAAAATATTTTATTTTCATGTAGAAAATCAAGGTCCATAAAGGTACCATATATGGTTCCTTGCCTGTCTGGTTAAAAAACAAAAAAAAACAAAAAAGAGTATAAGAATATAGAAGAAAAACACAAATAAGGTGAAAGGAACATTATTTTAGAACATTTTTGAACAGTGTTTCCCAGTCCCAGTCCAGGCTATCTTGCACACCTGATTGATTTCATCAACTTACCATCATTAGTTTCACGATGAATGTTTTTGTGACATAGATGGATCACTGCTGATTGGCTAGGTGAAATCCACGTGTTTCAAATAGTTAAGAGTTTTTCAAAAGGTAAAAGTTTAAGTGATCTTAAACAGTGTTTTGTGTTTGTAGCTACACATTAAACCATAAAGAGTGTTACCTTTAGTCAGAGTCAGGAGGAGGAGAGGAAACCTTTGGGTTTGGTGTGAAACAGCTGTCATGCTGAAACAACCTTTTGGGGGGTTTAGAACGGCAGGTTTATTTGACCATATTATGTCATTTTGTTATTTTCACAACCTTATGTTGTGCTAGTTACCTTCAAACATATGCAGAATGTGGGTGAACGATTACTGTTCCTGCATGAATATGCTGGAAATAAAAGCTGCTCAAATGTCATGGAGTGAATCTCTCCTGTGCCCTTTTTATTATGTCCAGACAGTAAACAACAATAGTGCGATGCGGGTACGAAATAGGAATTCCAATGTGATGAGTCACTCTCGGGTCATCACAGAGCTGGATAGAGTTTGGTCGCGCTGACCTTTCATGCTGCTCCCCTGCAAACGAGAACACTGTGAGAAGCAAGACAGATGTTCTGTGGCTGTTTGCTTGTGTCTTTGTGGAGACTGAATCGAAATGCTTTTTACCCAAACCCCCAACCCCATTAACCCCCGCTTTGTGTGCCCTTCAGGTGCTGGCCTTCTACAACTTGTACGAGCAGTGTGAACAGGCAGTGGACACCAGTGAGAACTGGCTCAAGGTCCAGGCACCACCAGCATCTGAGCCAGAGCCACTTAAAGTACAACTGGACCGATGTCGGGTGAGTGAAGTTTAACATCTGAACATCACGAAATTACATTAACACACTTTACACACAGATTTATATTCACACGCACTGTGACTGCAATTGTTTCCTTCTAATAGTTTTGTTCTTCGTGTCTTTAGATTTCCCGCTTGTTGCTTTCAGTTCCATTCTTTCGTCATTATCTTGATTTATTTGTCATCTTCTTTCATGCTTCATCTGTTTGTCCCAGCACGTTTCTGTAAGTATATTCTTTTATTCCTTCCAGCTCCTGCTCAGTGAACACTGCTCAACACTTTAACATTTTATGTTATGTGTTGAAATCCTCTTCACGTCTGAATAGCACTGGAATAAGAAAAAAAAAAAAAATCTATAACATAATCTGTAGCCCTCACAACGCTGTAAACAAAAAAACAAACAAATATACAGTGTAGTTCAATAAGAACAGCTTTTATTTATATTCTCACAAAAGTGCTGTTGGCAAGGTTGTAACTTTTTTATTTAGGATTATTTGGCAGGAAAACTGCTGGGTTTAGGAAATTATTATCATTTCTTCTGACGTTATGAGTTCATGAACATGATAATATGATAAACAAACATTTGGCAAACAATTTTTCAGGCCTTTTCTTCCTTCCTTTTGTGTCACTTTTGTGTGTTTTCTCGTCTTTTGCGTCACGTCACGTCACGTGGCACACCTTTGTCTTGCAACGCAGCACACAGCTGAACATGGTCAGCAGAAAAACGGACTATCCGGGACCTGTTGTAAAAGGAATGAAAATGTAACATTAGTGCAAGAAGATTGTGAATTGACGGGTGTTTACCTCCATGAGCCGCATTGACTATGTCTTGTGTTTATTTGTTTTTGACTCTTCCTGTTTCCCAGCAGTCTCAGGGGGGCAACTGTTGACAGTGCTGTGTCCCAGGGGAAAAGCAGGATTGTTTGTTTCCTCTCTGGATTTATATAAAGCCTCTTTTACGCCAGCATCAGTGGATATAGAGTTTTGTAAATATTGGTAAACCAAGCTAAAAATGGAGGAGGCTGGTTTGCCTTGGCCTGTAGAGGAATTTGGTTTTGCTTTTCATTTCTCCTGCAGTGAGTGGTGTCCAACGTTACAAGCAAGCTGGATAAAGAATACTCACAGAGAGAGAAACAAGACATAACTCAAATCACAAAATGTCAAAATAAAGTGATAGAAGAAAATGAAAAATTATGAAATAGAAATAGAATAAAGATAATTAAAGTAAACATAACACACAAATAGAAAGGGACAACACCACATCAATGCAAGTCTGTAAAATCTATCCAACATTCACTAAAACCTGATTTATTCTCTGAGCTTTCAACTCTCCCAGCCTTTCCCAAACCTTCGGTTCTGTGTGTTTAAAAAGCAGTGGATTTAACAAGCCAGATATAATGTTTACTTCATGAATATTATTACAAATGAATGCCTGAAATGCGGGGCAATAACAATTGTTTCAGACTTTTAAATTAAATGTGTCTGTCACAGTGACTGGCACACACAAACACACAGGTTAATTTCAAAAACATCAATAAAAAAATGTCTCGAGATAAGGAGCAGGCAGCTGAAATCAAGGCATATTTAAAGTGAAAGACAGGACATAACGACGAGAGGAGAATATCTAAGTACAAACAAACACGAGTGAAAATGGAGGCAGCAAAGACAATAGGACATAGGACATGGGACAAAGGAACGTAGCCAAGGAAAAAGGAGATAAAGATCTGTAACACAAACAGCAGTGTATCCCCTCAATTATATTATTATGCGCCATCTTTTTCTGAAGACTTGAGATCAGGTTGAAACAAAACCTTGCCTCCAACTGGCGGCTTGTTATTCCAGCAAGGTTATAAAGGTTTGTGTTTTCTAATATTATTCATAAATTATGTGTCTCCTGACTCTTGGCCCGAGTATTAACTGAACAGATTTCCAAGGAGATAGCACTAAGCTGCATTTAAAGCCTTCATCCAAGGCCACTTCAGTGGATATTACCTTGCACATATCCACGGCAGCCACAACTCACTTTATGTGATTTAAATAGTTTGAAACTTAAGTACAAACTTTAGGATGAAGATGTTTGGTGGTTTTTATGTTGGTCTTTATGTCACCAAAGCCCATTAAAAGACTAGAGGCTATAATGAAGGTGTCCCATAAACAAGTATAGTGTGCAATACACACCATTTAGTTTATTCCTACTAAATACATACATATAAATAGTCTGGACTGTCTTGCACTATTCAATATTCAATCTAAATATGGAGCCTAGCCTGTAGTTAGAGCTATGTTTGCTTAATTGTTTGGGAACGTATTATTAATTCACCTTTTTGAGTTAGCATAAATCGCTGCTTCAATGCCACCAAAGTTTACAACCTTTCTAAAGCAAAGATAGAATAAACATCAATATCTGCACGTTTGTTCTTATGCTATTATTTTTAGTGATACTCATCCCTACCTTTTACTGTGCTAATGAACACGAAGCTGCAGTCGGAAAATAGAGAGAAAAACTGAATTAACGTGTCACTGCTCTTGTCTTTTCTTGTATAGATGACAAAGCAGTGATTCTGGGCCTGCTTTGTCACAGTACACTGTACAGTCTGAAGTTCAGGGGGAAATAGTTTCACAGCTACATTTATGTTTTTGCTGATCTGGTTCAATTTCCTGCTTGGCTTCCTATTCATTAACACTTGGAAATATATTTGAACATTTCTGTAAAATAGAATTGATTAAGCATAAGTCAAATGGAGTGGAACTTTGACTATAAAAACACAATAGTTTTCTGGAGATAAGTTTTTATTAGACAAGTCCCTGGTGGAATTGCTTAACAGCTTTTTTTTTAAGCTTTTTTCTCATTAAATTCTCTTCAGCAACAAGGGAGCTTGGTCGCTATGGTTGATCTCCTCCTCCTCCTCACCTCTTCATCCATGATATGACTCCTTTCCTCCCTTGTTGTCTTGTCAGGAGGAGATTGCTCGCCTGGACGCCCTGCACCCTCAGGTGGATCTGCTGGAAAAGCAGCTGAGGGAACTGAAGGAGGAGAAGGAAGGGGAGGAAGACCCCTCAGCTATCCTGGACGCTGACATCAGCGCCTTCAAAGAGCGCTACCAAACTGTCCTGGACAATCTGAGGGCCAGAGAGAGGCAGCTCCAATTGGGTGAGATGATGTGATGTGATCCCAGCTGTTCATTTATGGCCGAACAAAGTAATCTATCATGTTTGCTATGTCTTTTGGAACCTTGTATTTAACATCAGTGGCGATTGTTGATCTTTGTTGAACAGGGGAAGCTCATTTCAGGCCAAGATATTTATACATTATACGCTTTTGTCCAATCACCGTCGAGCTCACTGCAGTGAAAAAGACCTATTCTGAGCTGTCCCATATTCTTGAAGCTGAGCTTTAAATGTTTTTTTACATATATATATGTGTATATATGAATATATATATATATATATATATATATATATATACAGTATATATATATATATATATATATGTATAACTTGTGCTTGATCTTATATGGTTATATAAGTGGAGAAAATGCATCTGAAAGAGATAAACGCAAATATTTGCAAAATAAAATGTGCAAACATAGAACATTGTACAGTGTAGGGTAAATAGCACCAAACAAATACACTCAAATAAAATAAATAATAAAAATAGCGAATTAAATACTTTGTGGCACACTAGAACGTTGTAGCAGAAATAGCACAAATATAAATAAGATAAACCATGTGTTGTGCATTACGAGTTCAAATAAGACTGGAGCAAACAGAAAAATAAAACTTATGAAAAAGCACTTGGTGCAGTGGTCAAGGTGGTCAAGGTTTTTTTACGTCCAGCTTTCGTGAAACCCGCTGATTTTCAGGAAATTGCTGTCTGAGACCCCTGTATTATACGGCACTCGTGTCACGTCAATCAGATTCCCAATCGTGGCAGTGTTTTCACTGTGGCGTAGCACAGCACAGAGGCTCCCGCATGATGATTAAGATTTCCAAATGGATATTTGCATGTATTGGAAAGTTTATACATATTGTTATATGAATTATTTGCACCAGAGACGCAGGGCTAACAACATCGCTGTATACGTATATATATCCATAATTATGCGTAGGTATTTGTTGACTATTAACATTTTGGGACTCATGGTTCAGCACTTTAGAGAAAATAAGTGTCTGTGCAGCCCACACACTCTGTGTCTGACAGGTTTGGTGTGGCAAATGTGTCTACCCACAGCGGCACGTTGAGCACAGACTCACTTGTTGTAGCTGTTGCTGAGCTTGTGCAGACACACACACTCAGCTTGCTGCAGTGTCTCACAGTGTGGGCAGATGCAGGGGTGAGAACAGCACTGTTTCCATATGATCCACTCTCGTGTTATGACTACATCGAATTTATGTATTTCATTGAGCGAAGCAGAGTGTTACGCTGTAATGTGTGACAAAGGATTGTTTAGTAAAATCACACACCAGAAAATGATCTCACATTGTGCTGCGCTGCTGTATTTTAAAGGGGAAATCTGTTTCTTTTTTAATTATAATCTGAGATTAAACACATATTCAAATGTAGGGCCACATTCAGAATGTTTTATGTGCAGCGCACATTCTGCCTGAGCTACTGCTACGTCCATTTTATTGGATATGAGCGTATGAATTAGGGGTTGTTCAGATGAAACCTGACAAGTTTCCCTTCATGAGTGTGTGCATGTCCGTGTCTGCTTTTATGTGTCCTGTCTCTGGCTTACACGAGAAGGCCATTTTTAGAGCTTGTCTACAAAGTGTTTGCGTTGGTGTTTTGTCACTTAGACTCATGTGTGACTTCTCGTATCAAGAGCAAGTGAGTGTCAGAAAGTCATAATCCAATTCGAAGCTGACTGTGTGGGTGCTAATATGTGTTTACTGTGTGGCTGAGAATTCAGTAGAAACAATGTCACTTGGAATAAAAATGAAATGAAATACGCTGAGCTAAAAGCTGCAGCCATCAAGGTAAGACAAAGTAAATCACACTTGCTGTGACAAAGGAGCAGATTTGTTGCTATTTGTGTCAGAGAGGGAGGGATAGAAAGAGGGAGGGATAGAAAGCGAGAGATTGAAGGAAAAGAAGAAGTCAGCTGGATAGGGAGGGATGGAGGAAAGGGAGCAAGGAATGAGATCTGGCAGTGTCAGGATTTTTCCTTTTCACACCGCACACTGTGTTTTTCTCATCCACACCAGGGGTGAGATCGCTCTCTTTCTCTCTGGTTCTCACACACACACACACACACACACGGCTGGTCATAGACACAAATTACTGTGTCAAATTCCCCAGGGCAGCTTTGGTAGAGAATCATGAAAAAAAGATTTTCTCTGAAAGGAGTGTGCCAGTTATTTAAAAGTCACTTTTTTCTTTTTGGGGCAGGTTTTTCTGCCTCTCAACTCAGTTGTGGTCAGCACATTCCTTTAAGTCACTTCATCAAGTACAGTGGCAAGTAAAAGTATGCAACACAGTTATAGGTATTTATAAGGGCTGTCAATAGGAGAACATTTTTTTAGATTAATTGCGATTAAAAGTTTGCTTTTCTTCTAATGTCATCTTAAAATAAAGGCTCAACATGGATGACTGTCAACAAGAACATGTGTTAACATCACAACAAAAAAGCCACCTGAGAATGTCCATAGAAACTCAGTCACCCACATTTGTCATAATAAAGTGAGTGAGTGAGTGAGAGAGAGAGCACGAGCGAGCAGTCAGCCACGCGGAGTAGGTGTTCAAATTCAATTCAGTACTTTCCTCTCGTTGGCGATGTCGAGGAACTCCTCTGCGCAGGTCTCAGCAATTAGTTGTGCCGCTGGTTTTTTGAGAGTCAAAGCAGAGGATCGCAACTTCCAGTCATTGATAAAATTGATAAATTGTGCCGTGACACCCAGGTAGTTGTCATATAAAACGTGTGTTTTATCGATGGTTCTGTCACTCAGCTTCTTAAAATGATCTTAAAATGAAATCTCTCAGTCTGTGAGACAAGTGACTCATCCAATAGGCTTCTTCTATTTTAACTAATAACACAAATCATGTACTGTAATTGTGCTTGTTCACACATTTACAGTTTAGGGTAACAAAGTACATAAAGCAAGACATGGGATATACATTTTGTCACCTATCACTATTTTCTGACCATGTATATCAGTTGTTGTATGTTGTAAAAACAAAGAATTTCTTTCACGTCGGAGGACAGAGGATGCTTCATTCAAGTTTCATTCAGCATGGAGGTTTTTGCGTGGAATATTTGCAGTGCTTTAACAAGCACAGATCAAGTGACAGCCTCACTGATGGCTCCCTCTCTTTTTTTCCCCATCTGTCTCAAGTTTTGGAGAGCTTGCCCCCAGCTCGTTACAGGGAGACCATATCGGCACTGTTGGCATGGTTACACCAATGCGAGACCAAGATGGCCATCCCATCCACAGCTGTTACAGAGTATCCTGTAATGGAGCAGAGACTGCAGGATGTCCAGGTACACACACACAGTCCTGTTGTAATAGCTTATAGTGTTATATTATGTGCATTTATAGAATATTAAACTATATGTAAAGGTAATCTCACAAAAAAATCATACGGTATGCAATGGTGCTATGTACTCTATGGAAAACTATCTGGATAATAAAGTGCATATTTATACAAAACTCTTAATCTTAATCTTAATCACGTGGCAAAGGTGCAGTGCAATAAATGAATTCTGTTGGTGGTCAGGACCTCCACTTAATATTATAATAAAGTGTCATCATTCTCCCACGCCAAAAGTCCATAGAGAAAATGTGTGTTTTTAGCTCACAGGTTCATGGGAGATGCTAGTTCACTACTGCCTCATGTGGTGAGTATGTGTAACTGGAGTGAATGTCAAAGAAGGATTTCGCGCGCCAAATTCACTAAATAAACACATTTGAACTAACGATGGAGGCAGGTGTGGATCAACAAAATTGCTGATTTTCTCAACGGCCTTCGGTGCAGGGTGTGTTCAGTTTACAAAGCAATGCAAACCTCTATGTGATCACCCTCAGTGCTTCAAATTCAACTGGAACTACATCATAATTTTTCACTTGTTGTCACTGCACCAAACACTTACTCACCATGTTACGAATACATATTTTAGCATATCAGTTTTCTCTATTCTGTTCGGTGTAACGGTAGAGGTTGGCATAAAGATGTGCAATGTTGCTCTTAGTGGTCTAAGCTCTAATCCCACATCTATGTGGAGTCAACTGATTCAGCTGATAGGTGGATTTACTGTGTATGTCTGTCTATGCTCCTGACAACACTGCTGCTCAACTCTATTTACAAATTCCCATAAAATGCTAAAATGGGCCTGGCTCTATAATCCCGTTAGGCTGTGTAACATTGTAATCAGTTTTTACTACAAGTAGTAAAGTTATATTGCCAGCGGTGATGCCAACCTGCCAAAGCAGCACACTTTTAAGGTGCACTCTCTCCCACTCTTTGAGGTAGCAGACAGATAGAGAGAGAACAGGTGACGCGCCTCATTAACCAAGAGTCTGATTCACAACCACAACCTAGTGAGTAAATAGTGTGCGTCTGATCTACGCCATTCTACACCAGGACACGTCCAAATGACTGCCATAAACAAAACATCCCTATAGAAAGAATCATTAGGTAATCAGAGTGCGCACTTAAAAAAAGAAGAAAACATTTTCTACCAAGTCTGCTTGACACACACACACACACACACACACACCCCACTCTCTACGACACCATCTAATTCTACGATATCTTGAGTGCATGTTTGCCTCTTTATCTCGCCATTAAACAGCCTTTTCCCACTGGAAACACATTTAGAAAAGCCCTCATTCTTCCTACCAAAGTCCTCTCAGGAAATCAGCCTTTTAAGCTTGCAGGGACAAAAGAGCTGCTGGTCTTTTGCTGCCGTGTTTTGTAATTTTGTGTCATTTAGGTAAACCTGAATAAAAGATTTGAAATACTGAAATCGCAAAATAATACATTTGAACTCACTGATGGGGACCAACAACAATTGCTAATTTTCTCTATGGACTCTGGTGCAGGGAGAGAGCTGTTGAAAGACGTCTGTTACCAGTCTGAACATGTCATTTATCTGTTGGATAAAAACAAATTCTGACTATATTGTAGATATTGATTTGATCAGATGAGCCTTTTGTGGCTAAAATCAGTTTTTCCTTGTGTCACCACCAGTGACGTGCACTGAGGTTCATGACTAGGGAGGCAGACCCTAAATGAACCCGGAATAGAAGCTTATATTTCAATTTTGACCTCAACTGAAACAATACAATTGAGGTCAAACAATTGTATTTGAATAGGAAATGTGTAAATTCAGCGATTTTGACTATAGAAATGGTGAAATCATACAGAAAACTAATTTAGAGAATAGTCAAGTGGACAAATTGATTTTCTTTTATCATTCTTGGTATGGTAGCAATATATTAGGGAACGCATATTCACCATTAACTAGGTGCTTACTAACATATATAAGTAGCATCCCTTTATTAGTTATTATTAAGCATGTATTAACACCTTATTCTTATGATTTTTACTTAATAAGGTGTTAATACGTGCTTAATATTTACTAATAAAGGTTAATATGCTACTTATATGCATGTTAGTAAGTACCTAGTTAATGGTGAATATGTGTTCCCTAATATAAAGTGTTATATTAGGAACTATTAGGCACTGACTGCCTCCCCGCCTCCCCTGACCGCACGTCACTGGTCCCCACTGGCAGCCATGTTTTCATTGAGAAAGAGCTTCCATGTCTCAGACTGGTTCTTCCACACACACTGCATTAGTCCTTGGTACAACCACACCTACTGTAGAAGAACCTGAACTATCCCTTTAAACCAATGTCACTCACTTACTGTACACTGATACTGATACACTGATCTAAGGCTGAAACAATTACTTATTTAAATGTCAGCTATTTTGATAGTTGATTAATTGGTTTGAGCATTTATTTCATGATTAATACAAGCTCTGTCTTTTCAGCTTCTTTTGCTCCATGTAAAAAGGAGATCATCAAGATGGAATCATTTTGGTTTGTGGACAAAACAAGACATTTGAGAACGTCATCATTTCCATGCTTGAAAAACACATTTTTCAACATGTTGTGACCTTTTATGGACCAAAAAACATCTAAATTAATCGAGAAAATTAGCGACAGATTATTCGATGATGAAAATAATCGTTCGTTGCAGCCCTGGGTACCTCACAGTATGAGTGTACTGTGTGTGTGTGTGTGTATGTGCATACTCATCCCTCTTTAAATGTGATAATGGTCTTATAACATAGCAGGTCTCATGGCCTGGAATTAATTGCAGTTGATTATAGACCATAATTATGGATTCCTTCTGCATGCTGATAGGCCGTCAATAATTTTCCCACACAGCTGTTTCCTATCTCGTCACTTAGAGGGACAGTGTGTGGTCAGAGTCATATTTTCTTCTCAGATGACACTATTGCATCTCATTCTCGTCTTTTTGAAATAATAAATAGATGACAGCTAAATACTGTATACTCTGTGTGTTTTTCAAAGTCAAAATCAAATCTCTTTTTCACGCTCTCATGCCTCCAGGCCCTTCAGGAGTCCCTGACTGAACACCAGGGGGAGGTAGACTACCTGACCGCAGCGGTGGAGCAGGTCTTCCAGAAAGCTCCACCAGATATCAGCCAGAAGTACGACATGAAGTGATGAGTAATGAAGAAACAATTAAACCAGGATTGTTTAAAACAGATGTATGTGAAAATGTATTATAGTGGACGCTTTGCATGTTTAAAGATTTATTTAAAACTCTCTGCCTTCATTGTTTTCCAACAAAGGAAGTAAAACCAACAAGAATATTGCCTCAAAAGAGTGTAGTTAAACCTTAAAACTACATATAAAGCAAGGTCAATTATCATACATATTCTAGCCGTTCACCAATTAAACAGACATAATATATAATGTATAATCAAGATACTTCTGCGTACAGGAGGAGAAGGTCTAGCTCTGAGTCCTTTTACGGCTCTTGAAGCTCTCATTTGTGGAAACTGCAGCCTTAATTTTAACCCTGGTCTTGTCTCTGTCCTTGTCTGAAGCCTTTTAACCCAAAGAATGGTACTTGGAAGTAAATCCTTCTTTCTGGAGGGATGACTGCTCTGTATACCCTCTCCTCGCCTCAAGCGAGTGCACATTCAGCTCAGCTGGTCATGTGCTGGAAGAAGCGTGGATAGGAACAGGCTTTTTTTTCTCCAGCAATTAAAAAAGCTGTTTATTGCTATAATATAAAATATATCTATTTATTTCACCTCATCCTACACCTGGTGCTGGGATGTGGAAATTATATATAATAGCACTCAATGTCAGCACTCAGGAGTGAGACTTCCTGATAATTGTTCTATAGTAACATAAATAAAGCATAAATACATAAATGAAGGAATGCTAAATTTTTGTTGCTTGGTTCTGGTTGTAATTAAAATATCCATGTGCAGGCCAGGTGGGTCAAGTTCAGCATATATATGAAAATTCTTTGAAACATGTATGTCATTTTGTCAAATCATAGTGAATGACATCACAAACCTGTGCACATAGGCCACTGTAACAACTGTCTGGCTCTCTTTTCTGAGTCACTTCAATAAATCAGTAAGGAGTGTGCATTAGTAATGCTTCAGTAAGGGAACTACTCAAGTCACAAGCCAGTGAGATTCGGTTATCTCCTGTGCCGCTGTAGGTATCGCACAGAGATGGACACCATCATGGCACGCTGGAGACGACTCAGCACCACGCTGACAGACAACGCACAGAGAATCCAGGAGCTGATGGCCAAACTGATGCAGTTTGAGGTGAGAAAGATGAGAGGGATTATTCCGAAAACATCAGAGACTGAAATCATATGCTGTGTTTTATATCCAAAGCCACTCCTCATGCTCATGCTGTCAAATGAAATTCTGATTAAAGGCTGCCAAGTGCCTTACTGGAAGCGCACGGCTGTTCTTCTGCACTGATGCATCAGCTCATCAACTTTTAGGGGACCATCTTGATTTTCACCATGGATTCTCCCCACCTCTCTTTTGTCTTCCCATTCCAGAATGATGTAAAGACTTTAAAGAAGTGGATGGCAGACGTGGATGTCTTCCTGAACGAGGAGTGGCCAGCGCTGGGAGACTCAGAAGCTCTGGAGAAACAGCTAGAACAATGCACAGTGAGAAATCCTTCCATCCTGACCCTACTGTCAGTTGCCTAGTTAAAGGTCCACTGTGTGGGATTTGGTATTTTCATTTACCAGTTTTTACCAACATTTACCAACTACAGGTGAATTATAACCTGTAGTTGATAACCGTTGTGTTTTCGTGATTTAAGTATGAGCCCTTTATGTATTATCACCTGCAAAGTCTACTATATTGTATCACCATCAAATCAAACATTACGTTGTTATACTACACTGTGACAATATGAAACGTCTAAATCCTACACACTGGTACTTTGACTTTACCAACTTTACCAAAAAAAAAAGTTATCAATAATAATTATCAAAATCACCTAATAAAATCTACACCTGCTTAAATCTTAGGTATTTAATGAATATGTTTGCTGCTTTATCTCACTATTAGACAACATTTTCCATCTGGTAACAGGTTTCTAATCTACTCACTTTCCCACACCAAAGTCCAAAGACAAAATAGGCTTGTGGGAACATGGTAGTTGTTGTTCTACAGCTGCCTCATTTGGTAAGTTTGTGTCAGAGTTCAACCATCAAATTCACAAAATAACACATTTGAATTTACCAGTGGAGACAGCAGTGGATCAACAACTCCTGTGTGCTGTCATGTAAAGTTGCTGATTTTCTCTATGGACTTTGGTGCAGGAAGTCAGTAGTTTACAAACAAAAATAAGATATTATAGACTTTATCCAGCTTAGTTTTTATAATGTGAGCTTTTTGTGAAGTGGGTCAAATTTGTTTGTTTTTGTCGTAGCTTGCAGCCGTGTCCTCTGTGACTCAAGCTGGTCCTCAGCACATGCATAAGGCAGTCAGCTTTAATTGACTGTGTCAGTACCAAACACAACCCTACTTCAAAAAACTCGAAATATCATTTTGCCCAATAAGGACCTCAGAAAGTTTGAGAAATGGTTTATACAACGTAGTTAAAAAATGAAACCCCCTTGTGCATTAAGTAAATAAACAGTTACCCTAACCCTACCATTTACCCTAACCCTAACCCTACCATTTACCCTAACCTACCCTATTTACCTACCCTTACCCTACTGTAGAATGTGCATAATCTCATCGTCTCATCTGTGTAACATCCAGGCTCTGGTGAACGACATCCACACCATTCAGCCCAGCGTCAACGGCATAAACGAAGTGGGTCTATACCTGAAGAAAGAGGCGGAACCGCCATTCGCCATTCACATTCAGAAAGAACTCGATGAGCTCAACGCCCAGTGGGAGAACGTCTGTAAACAGGTGTGTTATTAACCCACAGTGTGTGCCTCATCCTGCTTTTATGTGTCTGTGTTACATGGAGTGTTTGTATTTTGTGTGTGTGTGTGTGTTCTACCGCTTGTCTAGGCCTATGCTAAGAAGTCGGCGCTGAAAGGTGGCCTGGATAAGACCATGGCTCTGAGGAAGGAGATGCAGGAGATGCAGGAGTGGATCAACCAGGCTGAGGAAGACTACCTGGAGAGAGACTTCACATATAAGACACCCGAGGAGCTCCGCAAAGCCGTGGAGGAGCTTAAGGTGTGTGTGTGTGTCTATTCAGAGTGTGTACGATAAAAATCATAGGGATGAGCAGAACGAAATTTTATCTTCAATTTAAGGAAAAAAAAGTGTCATCCTCCGTAGGAATTCTTTTCTTTGGACCGTCCTCTTCATTTCACCCTCTGCAAATGTGAATTAACATTACCAGAGTATTGAGTTGAATTAGATTAAAGAGATAGTTCAGGTTCAGTGTGGAATGATTTGTAACATCTATTGGTGACACTGGTAGGCTTTTGCTTGCTTGTCTGTTAGGGCTACTGTAGACCCTGTTAAATCCTCCTAAAAGTTACAGGCTGGACTTGTAAAAGACTGCAAAGACAGCACCGTTTAGATGTTTCTTTAAAATGCACCGTGCACAGTCAAAACATAAATGTTACTATTTGATGTATTGTGCTTGGAGCTCATTTGCATCCACAGACCTTTGGCAGGTCAGATCAACACAAAGTACAACATTAACATTTCTACGCAAAATATATAGTTCACAACAAATACATTCATCATTCATTTCGTTCACTGATTCATTGCCTCACTTCACACTCTGGCTTTGCCAACTACAGAAACATCAATATAATTGTTCATGCATCCACAACCACCAAACCCTGTTTCCTCGTTTCCCTCCTTCTTCCTCCTTTTGTTTCTTCTTTCACTGCTCACTTGACTTTCAGGACTTATGTTAATATAAAGTTAATGCAGACAAATTAAATCAACTAAGTGCTTTTCTTTGAGTCCAGTTTTATTATTCGGAAAGCACATTGAGCCAGTATGTGCTGACTATAGATATTCTTCAAACTTTGTTCTGTCATTTTTATTAGTATCACACTAGCATTAAAAACCAATTTAACGTTTTAAAGTTAACTGAGCTGAGCAATGCATTGGTGTTTCAGAGCAGAAGCCAGGGAGGAAGCTCCAAGTCAGTTTGAGTCAGAAATTAAACAGATATTTCAGTGTTTTTTAGGCAAAGAACAATTATCGATTATAAATCAGTGCCTGTTTAGGCCTTTTAAGTACATGTTTGCCCTACTATGTCCCAGTTAGACAGCTTTTTTCAACTGGAAACTGAAGCTCAAAAACTGCTGCTCAGCATCAATATCCATATTGAAAATCAGCCAAAAGCAGCAATTAAAACTTTTCCTCATGGCACATGCCATGTTTGAAGTTCTCTGTTTGAGTTAAGCCATTCAGTTGGTGTAGTAGTTGGCATTCTTGCCTTTGCAGCAGGAAGAACCAGGTTTGCGACCCGTTCGGAACAAGGGCCTTTCTGCAAGGAGTTTGTATGTTATCCCCGTGCGTGGGTTTTCTCCGGGTTCTCCGGTTTCCTCCTACAGTCCAAAAACATGCAGATTTGGGTATTAAGCAAATTGGACACTGTAAATGGACTATAAGTGTGAGTGTGGGAGTGGATGGTTGTTTGTCTCTATGTGGCCCTGTGATGGACTGGCAACCTGTCCAGGGTGTACCATCATGTGGAGAATAAAGTGGTAGAAGATGGATGGATGGATGGATGGAGAGTGAGAGGTTTACAAAAGTCATGCGAAAACCTGTTCAGGTGATCAAGTAGAACTGCTTTTCTGTATCCGTAAGAAACACAAACACTCCCTCACTATTTGGCAGACTATTTAAGCTGTGAAACCTTCCCATTCCTCCCTCTGCCTGTCAGTGCCAGTGCTGATCTGTGCAGTGTAGCTGGTTAAAGATGTTTGCTCATTACCCCCCGATATGTCTGTGTAAACATATCTGTGGGGAGTGACAAAGTTGGAGCCAAAATGCCAAAACGAAGCTATTTGTACGCTGCTAAAAAAATAAAAAATATGTGACTGAACTTCGATAAATTAAATATTGTAGCGTTATCCAGGCTTAGATGTTGGGTCCCATGTTTTCACTGTGAGCGAGTTTCATGTTGGTTCCCAGCACAGATTAGTCAGTGCAGTAAAAGTGTCAATACCTCATACAACCATGCTTCAATAAAAACGAACTATCCCTCGAACATCTTGCCTTAACACTGAATAATTTAGCTGTCACTTCAATTATAAATGAACGTCATCAAATATACACCTCATATGTCTTTTTACCAGAGGGCCCAGGAGGAGGTCCACTCCAAGGAGCTAAAGGTCAAACTCCTCACAGACAGCGTGAACAGCTTCATCGCCAAAGCCCCGCCCACGGCCCACGATGCCCTGCGCTCGGAGCTGGATGTGCTGACAGCCAACTACCAGCGCCTGTGCAGCCGTCTTGATGGGAAATGTAAAACTCTGGAGGTATGATGTTTGCCTTCTTGTAGCCTCTGTCTTTATACAGTAATTAGTAATTTGAGGCACTTGCATGGTTCAGGGCAGAGGTGGTGCTCACATTCATCGCTGTTTGCAGAGAATAAATCAGATAAGTCGAAGGGAAGTTGACCAAGGCTCTATATCAACTTTCTTTTCTTTCATTTCAAGACTTGAAAACTCAAGCTGAATGTGAATTTTTCTCAATGCATCAAAAAAAGGTGAAAATATAACCTCTAAAGAGTTTATTGAAATTATTCATCCTTTTTCTGTTTGTTTGGTGCTTTTTTTCCCCATATAATAATTACGATTAGGAACATGATCTCTGTCACCTGAGCATCATAATGAATACACCAAAGGAAGAACGGGAGTAAAGAAGTAGGCAACCTAATTACCCAGCCCAGTCTGCGTTTATAACTTTCTTTCGCTCTTCTACTCTCATTTGGTTTGCATGTGTAAACGTTCAGATGTCCCCTGTGTCCTCTTCTGTTACACTTACTGTCCTCATGTCCTCCCTCACAACATCCATGAATCTTCTCTGAGGTCTTCCTCTTTTCCTCCTGCCCTGAAGCTCCATCTTCAACATCCTTGGTCCAACCACTATTCCTATAACCACTATTCCTTCTCTGCCTGTGACCAAACCACCTCAACCTCGCCTCTATTTTATTTCCAAACCATTTAAACTGAGCTGTCCGTCAAATATGTTCATTTCTAATCCTGTCAATCCTGGTCATTCCCAATGAAAACCTCAGCATCTTCCAGCTCCACCTCCTGTCTTGAAGACCTTCCCTTTCACTTATGCTGCTATACTTCTGTCACACATCACCCCTGACACTCGTCTCCACCCACTCCACCCTGCTCTTCTTCACCTCTCTTGTTCACTGTCAACTGCATTGTAAACTTTCAAATGTGAACATCTACTATATTTTTCACTCAGTTTATACTCCTAATACTGTCTAGTTGTGATTTTATTTCTTGTTTTTCTATTCTATTTGTATAGCTGACCAGCACAAGCCTCTCATGTTTGTACTTGTATAACTGGTGTGACAAATATGGACATTCATCCATAAAAACTTGAACTCACTCTAATCCCAAATGGAACTCTGTGTTTAATATCATTTGAATTGACAAAAGCCAGAGAGAGGGAAGCAAACCCATCAGGCATGTTGATGTTGAGGCTGAATGTGTGAATATAAAACCAAAAGTAGAGCTGGATACCAAACCAATTTGCTGCAACTGTCCTTACAATTGACAAAAAGGATTATTTCTTCTCATTCTTTTCTTCTCACTGAGTCTCCATTTCTTCACCTTTTCATCTTTGCCTCATTTTCCCGAGAAATAATTACCTCTGCATCTTTGTTTTCAGCTTAATGGTTCAAGCACTCCCACTATTTGTCTTTTTTTTGCTGCTCTCTGAGTGTCATCCTTCTATTTAACACAGAAAATGCCAAAAACATTTGGCTGCATCGTCTATTTCTTTCCATCAACCTTTCATCAACTAAGCCTTTTCATCTTCATCATGCCGCCTTCTGTGGCTCCTAATGATATTGTTTATGAACTGCAATAATGACTGGTTGATCAGTGTGTTTTTGTCTTTGTCTAGTCATGAACTCATGGAGATTTAGGGAAAGTTTAAAATAACATCTAAATGACACAAATATTAAAACGGTGCCGAGACATTTGAGCCAGTTCACTGTTGTATTGTTGCGGCTGATCTGTGTATAATGTGTGTGTGGGTTCTAGGAAGTGTGGGCTTGCTGGTGTGAGCTGCTCCATTACCTGGAGCTGGAGAACGCCTTCCTGGACCAGTTAGAGCAGAAACTAGACGAGACAGAGAACTTGAAGGGAGGACCAGAGGAGTTACAGGAGGCCCTGGATGTGAGTATGAAGAGGAAGGAGAGGACACACACCTTTACCCAAGTGATTACACAATGTGAACGTCTTACTTGTCAACTCAATTTAATGAAAGTGAGAAATAACTCTATAATAATGGATTATACTTTCTTACTGAGCACACAAAAAATACCTTTTGAGAAAATTTAGCACATTTATACTTAGATTTTTAGTATTTGTTGGTGAAGCATAAAGAAAAGAGTGGACAAACATGGATGATAATAATTATAACAGTAACAGTGATGTACTGTAGCCCAAAGAGTGTGTTTCATATAAGATGAAGATGGGTATGTATAAGAGTTACAGTATTAATCAGTGATTCTTGAGAAAAGAAACAAAACATAAAAGTCATAGTTTGCATTAAAATAAAGACATTCATTATTTTTAAAAGACTTTAAAACTTCAATGAGTAAGACCTGTGTATAATCAGCAATTTCACCTAAATATGTTGGAACGTGGCTGTCCTCAGGAAGAGGTCACACTGTCAACTGTAAAAATAAGTGTTTAAAAATGCATAAATATCCATATCAAATGAATTTAACAGTTTCATAAAGAGAACTTTATCGTAAGGATAAATAGCAGTTTTAACAAAAAGCGCTTTAATGATAAACCTGTTCCCTTACGTGAGTTTTTAGCTGTGATTACATATATATAATTAAAAAATAGTTCAAATTAATGTGGTGTGTTTTAAAAAAAATTGTGCCCCCAATCTCAATAATCATTGAGATTGGGGGCAAATAACAAAAATACAATTATAAAATAACTATTCCAGTTATTTTTCTACATAATTCTGATTTTAAGATGAAGCTATTTTCTCACCACACTCACACTCTGTCACTCTCTCCCTCTCACACACTTCAACTTACTTTATCCAAAACCTCAATTTGTGGATTCTTACTATAACATCACATACATAACTCTATCAACTTCATACCTACTACTGAAAAAAAAACATATCACGAGGAAAAAAGTATAGAAGCAGCCTGTAGTGTATTCATCATATGATTGAAACTGTCAGTCGTAAATAAAGCAAAAAGCATGTCTTTTTCTATGGTTAAGTCTAAACAAATAAAGCTATTGGTATTTCTTCAGTACATGTATAGCAGTTCCTTCCATATTATCATTTATGCGACACAAATGCAGAGATCAAGAAGCAACCTGCCATGCTTCTTTTCAAAGTTGTCATCGGGTCAAATAAATATGAATAAGCTCAGTGTGACGCAGGTGAGAGGAGCATGTTGGCTCATAGCTGTAAAAATGCAAGAGAATATCTAATTTAGTCTTGTTTGTGAATGTGTGCAGAGCCTGGAGCTCCTCCTGCGTCACCCAGAGGACAACAGGAACCAGATCCGAGAGTTGGCCCAGACACTGATGGATGGAGGTGTTCTGGACGAACTCATTCAGCAGAAGCTCGATGCTTTCAACACACGATGGGATGAACTCATGGCACGGGTAAGATATATACACCGAGTCAGACATGCTCTATTCAAAACGACGTCATTGGGATCAATCTTATGAAGTTAATTATTCACATATTATATTAAAAATGAAATGGTTTATAAAAGCCCTGGTGCAGTACATAATTTCACTTAATTATATGCTTTGTATCTGATCTGTGTTCTGTATTCTGTAGTTTTATCCACTCCCAGTTCATCAGTTTTAGCTCTCACGTCCAAGAAACAGTACTGGATGATATGTCACCTATAGAGTTGTCTTGTGTAATAGTTATTATCAATTGAGATGACCAATGATGATTCACTGATGAGTTAAGTTGAAAGATTTTATTGGAGACAGCTCAGATCCAAGGAGAACTGAGACAGTGCCTGACATAATAAACAGTAAGGCAGCCTGTGGCCAAGGGGAAAGGGAACTTGACTTGTAACCGGAGGGTCGCTGGTTCAAATCCCCACCCGGCCAAAAAAGGCTGGGGTACCCCTGAGCAAGGTACCCAACCCCCAATGCTCCCCGGGTGCCACTCAGTGTGGCAGCCCACTGCTCCTAATTCTAGGATGGGTCAAAATGCAGAGGAATACTTTCCCTAAGGGGATTAATAAAAACTAACTTTTTAACTTTAATCATCGCAGTGCCAGGTCTGATACATACAGTATAGTGAGTAAGACTTGAGATAGTGTATCTGGTCCAGATGCCTGGCGCCTTGGTATCTAGGGAGGGAACCTTGAAAGGTGCTTAGATTGTGCCTTATCGTAAGTTAGCGCTCTTAATATTGTACACCACGTCTGGTTATAAGAATATGAGAGTAATTAAACGTAAAGTATATATCATATATTGGCATATATCACTCTTTCGGTACACCTTTCTTATTCCACGTGTGTGCACATTATGTATTTGTACATCACACTTCACCACTTTCAAGCTCTTCTTCTTACTTTTCCCCTCTTCCCACTCTCACTGCCTTTTCTTCATAATTTGCCTCCCTCGTCTCCTCGTCCTCCTCCTCTTTACCCTCTGCTTGCTCCCTTTAACCACTTCCTCTCCCCATGTCTCCCTTCCTCTCCATCATCAGCTGCCATGGGCACATTGTCATCTGACAGAATACACAAACACACACACACACACACACACACACACTTGGTCACTCCTTACCTACTGGGTTGATCCTCCCTCGCAGCAACAGATTAATGTTCCTCTCACTGTCTGATAAGCCTCCCTTTGTTTCACGGCCCATCAGAGACAGCGTGTGTGTGTGTGTAGGTGTAGGTGTGTGTGTGTGTGTCATGTTCACGTTTAAAGCTAAGAAGACGAAAGTTGCTGTTTCTATATCTAATGTAGATCACACCCTGAAAGAAATTAATCAAATCATGTCATACAGGATTTAGTGTGTTGTCAGTAGGTGGCGCAATAACTGTCACTCTTAATGTGCATGTAGATGTTCACAGTGGGACAGTGGAATCTCAGATGTTTGGGTAAAGTACAGTCACGTTACGATATCAATTTGAATATAGCTTGGTTTCCATGTAAAGTGTATTGTACATTTTTACTGGAAGAAAACTGCAAATTCATGTTTGTTTCCATCCTCTGTTCTTAAGCGAATATTGGGAGTTCACAAAGACGAGCAGTAGGTGGCACAAAAGTCATGATCATCACCGCAGGATAAGATGGCACAGCTGATGATGAAAACTCTCCTACCTGGAGTTTCAGTCACATGATTTCCTTTAGATGCTGAATCTGTTTAAAAACCTTAATGTAATCTTTCAATATTTACTTTTTCCTATTTTTCATGTTTCCATCAGCCAGGCTTGAGAAGCCCAATGTATGAAATTGAATGTTTAGCATTAAAAAAATCTATTTCCTATCCATCTCCCTTTTCATATCCAAAGACAAATATGATTATAATATTGAATGCAGTGGCTTAGTGTCAGCAATTTTTCTTTCGCTTTAGATCAGCAGAGCATTCTGTGGAGTGCAAGCATCCAAACAAAAGCGGATATTAGATCAGTGTCCCTCATGTTTAAAAATGACTCCATGTGTGCAGCAAAAAAAAAAAAGTTTCATCACATCCTCATCTGCACTTCTTCACATTACAGAGCCTCATTGGCCGTTTTAATTTTAGCTTCTTGGAACAGCCAAAAAAAAACAATAATAAGAGGACGTGCAGTGTGGCGAACGCTGCACTCGCTTTGCCGATGGCGTTTCCAACACAAGACGGCGTTGCAAACAATGATCTCCTATCTCTCTTACTCACAATGCCCGCCTTTGTCCCTCAGTGTGTGTGTGTTTGTGTGAAAGAGAGAGAAATTAGTAATAATGGAAAACAGAGTGTTTAATGAGAACATGTAGTCATGAGCTGACAATTGCAGGGGAAATGGAGTACATCGCCACAGGGAAGATTGTTATCAGTGTTGCCTAAATATTTAATCTCACTTAAATTCTCATTTCATACATTATAAACTAAGACATGGGAGTGGGAATGGTGCATCCACAGCTAACATTCCCAATACTGAGGAGGAATCATGTGCATGTTGGAGAGAAAGAGCTGCGGGTCAGAGCTATACTTAGTCATTATCCCTCTGCATGGGATTAGCGTGCTCACCTGTAACCACAACATGCACTCTGTCTTTGTCTACGAGCTCACACAGGGTTATGATGTAATTGGTGTTTTTACTAGTTAATCCTGTGAGCAGTCACCGGGGTAAAGGAGGGAAGGAGGGAAAGAAGGAAGGAAGGAATCACTTGATGTTGTCAAAGTGCCTGATGCTTTGCTGACAACAGGCATCAGAGGAGGATCTTTCATTATCGGTGTTGTTAGAGGCGACGACAGCCTTGATGTGGCCGGTGACACGGAGGCAACATGAGAGATAAACCGAGGAGTCCTTCCCTCAAGAGGGTACACGCAGAGAAAGTGTGTGTGTGTGTGTGTGTGTGTGTGTGTGTCTGTGTGTGTGTGCGCAGTTCATTGTAGGGCGATGTGTGGATATAGTATATGGTCAGAGTGTGCGTAAGTGTGCGTGTTTGTGGCGTCTAAAGGCAACACTAGACCTTTTTCCACAGCAGATATTTTAAAAACAGGAAAACCACAAATTACATGAACAATGGCTCTGTTCAGTTCATGTAAGTCAGGACTAGTGGAGAGATGCTGAGCTCAGTAATTGGACTTTTTCCTTCACAACTTACTCTACTCTTTGTTTTCCGCATTGTAATTCAAAGTACTGCAACATGTCAGCACTTGTTAGTACGATACAATATATTCAATACTGGTTTAACAAGGGATTTTGTTGATGATAAACAAATATAATTGAACCCGATCGGCAGTTTTTTATTTGGCTGGATTTACTTGATTTAAACATCAGCAAAATAAAGGGCTAATGAAATCTGACGTGTGTTAAATTGAGTTTGTACACTGTGGTTCTACACAATGTAAGAAATCTATATCTCCCAAACCACCTGAGGACTCTTTAAAGGTGCCATGTCTGAATCGTGTTGCTACCTTGTACTGTTGTGTACATCTGGTCCGTCTCATACAACCCACTTCCTGTATTTATAGCCTTCCTATGTGTGTGTATGTTTTTTTTAGATTTTTTTAAAGATGTCATGTGTTTGCTGCTTCTCCAGGCGGCGCTCAGGCAGAAGGAGCTGGAGAAGAGTGCGCAGTGGGCCAGGGAGAATGACACGACGCTGAAGCAGATGCAGGACTCGCTCACCAACACAGACCGCCACCTCACCTCATACCTGGCCGACCACATCGACGCCCAGCAGATACCACAGGAGGCCCAGGTAGCTTCGCGCTGCATCGCACTGTGCAGAAAGTCATCTTAGCTGTTTGCAGATTACTGTACGTGGCCGAGGCCTGTTTTCTGGTGCAGCTCTATACATTTAAACATGCAATTCTGGAGTCTGAGTTTTATTAGTTCCATTTGGTTGAGATAATTGGATAAATGGATTGAGAGATTATGTCCATGTGCACTGTCGACTAGCCCTAATCTCTATCTCTCTCTCTCCCACTCACTCACACACACACACACAGAAGGGGATGAGAGAACGTTTTAATTAGAGTGCTTGTGTTGATGAGCATTTGTGATTGCTTTGCACTTGTTATTTAGACAGTGTGTGTATGTGTGTGTGTGTGTGTGTGTGTGTTAAGGGGGTTTACCTAAGTTATCAAAGTTTGAATGCGCTCTCTCCTTGCTTCTGATTGCCCCCCTGTGGTCACCAGAGGGAGATACACTGTAAATCCCTTTAAACGTTATTGCCTTTTACTTTACTTTCATGACAGACCTTATTCCCATTCACTAACTTATACTCTTTATAAATACAGGTTTTCATCGACAGGATTATGCAGGAAAAGCATAATGAGAACATTATTGGTGACTCATACATTTGATTTCTAGTGCCCTGTCAACGTGCGTGAATTTGAGGAGCTGTGTTTGTTCATGTGCAGAAAATCCAGGCTGAGCTGAGTGAATATGATGCAACCTTGGAGGACATGAGGAAGAAGAACCAGGACAAAGAGCCATCCCAGAACATCATGGGACAAATAGACCTCACACAGGTTTGTGGGGTTTTTTTTCCTTTACATTTTGCTGTACTGTCAACATTGTAATGTATTTGTTACAAAAAATATTACGTGGTCTACTCAGATTTGGAAAAACACACACAGAACCCTGTGTCTCTTTGCCTTCTCATAGAAAATGCTGACCGGCGTGTGGACAAAATTCCGGCTCTTCCAGAAGCCAGCCAACTTTGACGCTCGGCTGGCTGAATGTGAGCGTGTGCTGGCTGGAGTGAAAAGTCAGGTGGGGATGCTGGACATCCGCAGCGTGGAGCAGGACGTGGTGCAGTCACAGCTGGACCAGTGCATGGTTGGTAATTGCATCACTCTGGAAAAGTTGTTTTGAAGTGTCGTTGTGTGTGGTAGTTACATGTAGTAGGCATAATACATACCCAACACACCTATAACCAGCATAAGACATGGTGGCATGAGCTCAGTGGAACATGACTGCCGATTTTCAAAAGATTTTTGCCAAACAAAAGGTCCACCAAATAAAATCTACACCTGCTTAAGTCTGTGATATCCTAAGAATATATTCAGTGATTTATCTCACCATCAAATTGCCAAATTGCACAAGTTTTAACAGTTCAGCCTTTCGTTCAGTGGCTAATATCTGGTCTTCCTGGACTAGCAACCATGTTTTTACTGAGAGCATTTGCACAGTCAAGTATATACAACCACACAAAATAGCAGAAGTATCTATTTGAGCTCCTTTATGTGTGTGTGTATAACAGAAGTTGTACAAGATGCTGAGTGAAGTGAAAGGAGAAATCGAGACAGTGATAAAAACAGGTCGACAGATCGTCCAGAGGCAGCAGACTGAGCAGCCCAAAGATCTGGACGACAGGGTGACCGCCCTGAAACTGCTCTACAACCAGCTGGGAGCAAAGGTGAGCCCGAGCAATGCTAAACAAACCAGATTGATCGTATAGATGTATTCACTGTTTCGCCATTGTTTGCGCACGTGCGTTTGAAGGTAACCGAGAGTAAACTGGAGCTGGAGAAGAGTCTGAAATTGTCGAGGAAGCTTCGCAAGGAGCTGAACGGACTTACGGAGTGGCTGGCCGCTACCGACGCCGAGCTGACCAGGCGCTCTGCCGTGGACGGCATGCCCAGTGACCTGGAGGCTGAGTTGGAATGGGCTCAGGTATGACACACTGACAAAATGCTTGAATCGCGCTATAGAAAGATGTGAAATACTTTCATTTCCTGATACTATTCATTATTTACTTGCTTGAATGATGCAGCAGGTCCACTAGCTAGACTTCTCACAAACTCAAACTGTATCTCTACAGTCCAACTCCAGTTCATGTTGGAATTTAATTTAAGATTGATTTCTTTTAAATCTGTACATGGTCTGGCTCTGCAAATCTGCTCAGCTTATTATTTGATCAGATATCCACTTATATATACTTGTATAACCTTTTTATAAAATGTGCTCCAGTGGTTTGAGGTTGTTCTTTTACATTACATTTCCTACATGTAGTTTCCTGGTTTCTGAACTTTGTTAACTTAAATTAAATTAAATTTAACTTCACTTCGCCTTCCTCTGTGTCTCGTCCTCTCAGTCCATCCACGACGAGACAGAGCGGCGGCAGCCACAGCTGCAGGCCGTGGTGGATCTCGCAGAAGCTCTCAAGGCCGTGCTGCGGGGCCACGGGGGCCTCGTAGATGACAAAGTCAGTCTGCTGCACTGCAACTGGATCGCAGTCACATCCAGAGCAGAGGAATGGCTCAACCTGCTGCTGGTGAGACAAAGAGAAATAAATAAAAAGGCTTGATCCATGTTTCTGCAGCGCTCTTGTTTTTCCCTGACTCCAATACTCTCAGAAAAACTCATAAAAGGTCTAACCGTCCCTCGTCTCTCAGGATTACCAGCGGCAGATGCAGAAGTTAGATGGAGAGATAGAGGAAGTGAACAGATGGATTGATGGAGCGGAGAAAAAGATGGATGACATGGACGGCCAGGGACCTAATGACGCAGTGCTCAAGGTTGTAATGTTTTGTGCTTTGTATGTCTCCATCATTTCTCCACTTAATATCAAAGGTCTGTGTATGAAGATGTGATGTTTCTATTGATCCTCATAGGAGATGAGAAATGTTTCATTGTTTTTTACCAAATATGCTGTTACTCACGGTTAGTTTCTTTGACCACAATATGTGCCTGGACTTGAAGCTATTTTTCAGTTGCAAATCAGAGGCAGCTGTCACTCCTTCCAGAAAGAGCCTCTCTGACAGACGGTGTGCTTGTGTCCTGCAGGTTTTGCGTGCAGAGCTGGAGCTGATGAAAGGTAAGATGGAGGAAGTGAGGGCTTTGTCCCAGGAGCTCATGTCCACCAGGGGGGAGAACTGCCAGGCTCAGGTGGGACCCAAAGTGCAGCAGCTCAACCAGAGATTTGACACCATCGCTCAACGCATTGCCTCTGGACTGGTAAGGAAGTAAGACAGTGATACCCCATGAATGCTATAAGATTTAGAAACTTATTTTAGATTTAATGTTAGTTGATGCTGAATACAACTCTGTAATCCAAACTTTTGGAAAGTCTCTCTCCAAGACAAGCACTCTCCAAATTCACTAAATGTACATCAAACTCCGACTAAATAGAATCCAAACTCTCCCTAAATTTACTTCAAAGCCTCACTAAATAGACTTCAAAATGTCTCGTTAAATATACTTTAAAACCCTCAATTAGCCGACTTCAAACTCTCACACTAAATTTGCCTCAAACTCCCTCTAAATCTGTGTCAACCTGTCTGACTAAATTTACATTCTCCCAGCCACTAATGATGTACCGTTCACTGTGTGTGTATGTGTGTATGTGTGTATGTGTGTGTGTGTGTGTGTGTGTGTGCGTGTACGTACGTGCGTGTGGCAGACTGCAGCATCAGCCAAGGAGTTGGAGCAGTACCACAGTGAAGCCCAGATCTGGCTTGCACTCCTGGAGGAGGAAGTGAAACAGGGGGAAAACCTAAAAGAGGAGGACTTCCAGGAAGACAAGGTTTCATCAATTAACCACTTTGATTTGATGTTTTATTTATAATGCATGCACTAACAAACAATATGTACGTGTGTGTGTAGGACTGTGAGGAAGGTGCGGTGAAGGAGTTACTGGTGAAAGGAGAGAATCTACAGAAGAGAGTTCCGGATCTGGACAAGAGAGAGCAGATCAGACTTAAACACAACCAGCTCAACAGCAAGTACAACACTGTCAAGGTAAAGGCTGGGTGTCATCACAGTACCATTCGGGTCTCGGAGTTTCAAGTCGTGTAACTATGTCCATAATAACATGCATCATCATCATCATAACATACATCAGAATACGCAAATACAGCAACTTCCCCACATTTTTATATTATATAAATACAATGGCTTTATCTTCGTCGATACATAAAAGTGCATTTGAATGAAAGTGGTGATCTCCAAGTCATTTCAGCATGTGTGTGTGTGTGTGTTGCAGGACCTGCGTCTACTGAGGAACAGGAAAGCATTGGCGATCGCTCCCCAGTGGTACCAGTACAGGAGGAAGTCACATGACCTGCTGGCCTGGCTGGATGATATTCAACGCAGTGTGGACCAACTGCCTGACCCTCCTGAGGGAGAGCGGGTTAAGGTGACAACACACACACACGTGAAACAAAAACATTCATATTTCAAATCTGTGTCTGAGTCTGTGTGCTGCTGTTAATCTCTGTCTTCCTCTTCATCTCACACTTTGTCTTTCATCCGTCCTCATCCTGCATTTTTCTCATACATGCTGACCTTCTTTGTTTTTCCTTTGGTATTGTCTTTTTCTCCTTTTCAGGAGTTTTTTTTTTAATCAAAGCTTGTTCTGAAATGACTTTCTCTATAATTGTTTCAGGAAGTCTTCATATCGCTTTAAAGAAATAACTGCAGATCAGATCTGGTCCCTGTAGAAGACTGCGGCTGTTATTATATTTTTTTTTGTTTGTTTGTTTGTCTGTTTTATTTTCTATTAGACCCACTGTTGGAGGAAAAATTACCAATTAAACTGTGTTGTGTTAACATCAATAAATCATTGCTGAAATATTTCTCAGGCAGCTGTATAATAATAATTTATTTATTTATTTATTGTAACAGCAGATGTCAGTTGACCTTGACAATGTTGTGAGTGTATGTGCCACTTTGTTTCACTGCTATATTAATTTAAAGACAGATTGCTTTTTTGAAAAAAGAATGGTTTCATTCCAAATGAAAAAGCTGCTCTTGTTCTGAAAATCCAACAGCAGCCGATATGACATGTTTTGGCAGTGAAAGCGCAGGTGTTAGTGATCACATTAATGACGGCTCTGTGCAGTTAATGCAGGTCAGGATAATGTGCACCAGTGTGCACTCTGAAACTGAGGAAGCTAAATGGAACTCAACCGTAAGTCATTTGATTACTTACACCTGTGATTTCCCTCCGTCACGGGTCAAAATGGCGTCCGTGCAAAGATCCCATTACAATCGCAGTGTCTCTTCTAGTATAAAAATAGATTTACCAGGTTGTCCAGGTTAATTTGATCATGATTTATGGATGTTAATGCAACACTGCTCGGCTCTGTTTTTAATGTAAACAAACAGAGAAAAATGGAGGAACTCCAGTTTGACTCGAGCTTTTTTCTGCTTCCCATCCTGACTGTGTGTGTTTGTCTTTCACTTTCAGATGATCACTATGACATTTCGCTAAGCGGGCCTCTCTCTGTCTCTGTCACTCGCCTCAGACTCACCTGTCATTGCTGCACCTGAGACTTCACACTGTCTGTCTGTCTGTCTGTCTGTCTGACTCTGCATTTGTGCTTCTTTTTTCCCCCCCCCACACTCTTTCATTCACACACGATGCTTCCTCCTCTGTACTGGCCAATGATTGTATTCCTTTTCAATATAAATAAAGGCTTAAGGCAGCATATGCCTCTGTTTAAATGCAGCTACATACATTATCAATATACAGTATGGATTCTTTGTGTGTGCAACAACTGGTTTCTTGTTGCTTTAAAGGTCCAGTGTGTAACACACTTGTGTTTTTCTAATAATTGAATTGCCATAAAATAAAAATAATTTGGTCTTCGTAGACTTGGAATATATTTTTATATGCAAACTACTGTAGGCAAGGGCCACACTTTATGGAGGCCAAGACTTGTGATGCAAAATGTCTGAAATTGTGCAGCAAATGATGAAAAACATGATCTTTTCTGGTATGTGAAGGCCACCATAGTTCCCTGATGCTTTTGGCAAACGGAGGGGTGAGCATAGTCCTCAGTTTGTCACACTATGCAGTATCACCACTAATCCTTACCCACTGGACCTTTAAATAATCTGGTGATTCTTTGTCAGATTGTGTACTTGTGAGTAAATGAGTGTGTGTGTGTGTGTGTGTGTGTCTATGTGTATGATTGCGTGTTTAAGCACATCCACATGCCTCTCTACTTAATATTCCCCCAATCCTGGAGTTCAGACAATAGCAAGTGACCACCTGGTTGATTTCATCCAATAGGAAATTGGCTCAGAGTTCGACAAGAAGAAGGAGGAGCTTAAGGAGGTGCAGGGCTTAGCCAATCAGCTCTCAGAAGCTGGAGCCGCCAATCTAGTGGAACCCCGCCAGCTACAGCTCAACACGCGTTGGGCTGAGGTGGAGGGCAAGTTCATACCCTTCAAAAGACAATGTGTGAGTTTCACTATAGGCACAACTTCTTTACAGTATGTGCAGTACTAACTGAAAATACTAGACAGGTTACTAATGAGTGACGGTGTTTGAGGAGTTACAATTATAGTTTTACTAACAATCAGCATGAAAGCTCTAATATCAACTACCCAAAATGAATTCCATTCAAGTGTGGTTTGCCGGCACCACTCGGTTCCACATTCCTCTTTTATTGTAGGAGCTTAAATCCACACACACACACTAGTGAAGACGAGGGTTGTAAATCCATGCAGGTCTGATTTTATAAGACAGCTTTCCTGTTGGCAATAAAACAGAAACACATTTGGGTCGACTTCAGTTCTGACAAATACAAACTCTCCAGGTGGCTGATGATGCCACCGCTACATTTGCCAAGAATAAGACGAGACGACTGATACCAAGCAGGTGGTTAGATCTGTTTTTGTTTTGAAAGGCATCAACTCTGCTCCTGAAATTCTTGCCATTCACACTACCCCAGTATTTAAAGCCCTCATAGACGTTTGTTCTAATATTTGACAATAAAAGCTTTGTTGAAATCCTTGCTGGATTCATGGCACTGAAACACTAGAGTGCTTTTACTTTGAAATGGGTACAGAAAGTGACATAAATTCTCATGAAGAGCAGTGTGCCTCCTCCAATTTGTTAACACGTGTCCCTGAATGAAAAGCAAACACGTTCCATGACATAGACATGCTGCTCACACATCTGGCCATTGCCTCACTCTGTCCAGAGTTCAAAAAGTTGGCCTACCTAGTACATTTAGCACCACAGTTACTATAAAAGCAGAATATGATAATAAGAGTAACATTGACCTTCTCATTTTATTCTTGGCAAGAAAACAATAAGAGAGAGTTTGTGAAATTTATTGGAATGTACTTAATTCAAGTCATTAACACCAAATATCTCTCTATTATTCATCCAAAATGGTGTATTATTGTGTAAGGCATTTTTAAGACTAATATTATTCCATATCTTTCTTATTGTACAATCAAATCCCATGAGCAAAGTCCAAAACTAGTCATGTCGTTGTCTTTCTCTAAGTACTTTCCAGCAGCCATAGTCGACCACTGTCACTTTTAATATGTCAGTTAAAAAAAAAAGAGAAAACGGGAGGAAGTACTGCTTTTTGGGGGAACTATTTTTAGTTGTGGATTAAAGCAGTGACATCACTGCTCGTGTGAATACTTGCAGCAGCAGGATGGTGTGTGTGGGCATGAGTCAATATGAAATTATGTGTGTATTCTGTGTTAATGGTAATTACATGTCACCCAGTGCAGCAGTGTGACTCACTGAAGTATTTTAAAAGATTTTTTGGAAACAGTGGAGCTCTATCTCACAGAGAGGACAGTTTTACATCAGGCTTTAAAGGTGCACTCAGCAGTCTATTTGTTGTTATTGATCAGTAATCCATATACATTTTCAGCATAATGTAAAGTAAGTGTTCTGTGAGAGAGAATATTATTTCAGTACCTCCTCTGGAATATGGCTGCAGCTTATGCTAAATTTTGGTTTGTGACAGTAGATGGTGGAAAGGTTGCGACTCCAGCAGTGACAGCATACGCTGCAAAGAAATGTAAAAACACAGGACCTCTGGTCATCTGCTGTGTAGGAGTTGCATTGTTAGAGTGAGTCTGTCCGTGCTTAATTGATGGGAGGAGCTCTGGACAGAGAGCAGCTCTGCAGCTCCTACTGCAGCTTTTTTACATACATGCTGTTAGTAAGTACATTTGGATCTGCACATGGGATTTGTCTATCATCAGAAAAGTGTAGCACATCATCAGACATACAAATATATGATCAAAATAGTTGCAGTATATGATGTCCAAAGTGCTGAAGTGTTTTCATCACACACTGCACCTCAATTTAGTTTTCAAAAGTGATCCGAATGACCCTCTAATTAAATCTGAGTTGCTTTTTTTTGTTGTTTTTCTTTGCTACATTCTCATTGACATGTCTTCTGTGTTCATGTGACACTTGTTCACATGTTGGAATCTCATTGATTGCTCTGTCTGACTCTTGTCACTGCATGCGCCCCCTCCTATGCTGACCGATCACATTACACCCCGGCAGTTCCCTGATCTGCCGATCCGCGAAGATGTACGTATCCTGTCAGCCTTTCAGCCAATCATAAAACCGAGTCAACCACATGGTTTTAGATCAAATGATATCAACTCTGAAACTTGGACTCAATACATGTCGTTACGTCAGTGTACATTTTGTTCTCAGATGCGCTTAAGTGCATAATTATTGTCATTTTTATCTTTTATCTACTAAACACCAGTGGCTCTTTGTCAGTGATGCTCTGTTTGACTGAGAGCTGCCTGGGCCACTGAGCTGCTCCACTTGTGCTCTTGAGACACTTCAGTGCTTTGCTCAAGAATGTTTGAGCAGCATTTCCCACAGTCTCTGAAGATCAAGTCTGTAATGCACTATAAAGTTCAGTTTTGAGATTTTAAAGGTTATGTAATTCAGGTTTTTTAAAGTGTAGGTTGAAGATTGTATAAGGTAGTGACACATATTCAGTACTGACTGAGCTGCTTGATCCCACTGTTCACTCACTTTCCCAAACCAAAGTCCATGGAGAAAATCAGCGTTTGTAGCTCACAGTATCACAGCAGCTGCTGGTTAACTGCTGCTTCATTTGATAAGTGAGTGTCACTTAGGTAAACTCAAACAAAGGATTTCAATCACCAAAGTCACAAAGAACACATTTCAACTTGTTGATTGGGGTTCAGCCTCACATAAAACAATGCCTGTGTGCTGTGATCTAAAAGTGCTGAATTCTTCTATGGAATTTGGTGCAGGAAGTTTAGAAAGCCACTCAAACTTCAGTTTCCAGTGAGAAAATATTGTGAAATAAACCTAAATCACAATTAGCAAAGCCCATTTCTGTATATTATTCTCTCTCTAAAAATATATATTTCAGTCCATTTCAAATTGACTCATGCATGTGCAAAACAACAATTTATTTCAAAAGAAAAAAATCACTATATGAGCCAGTCACCAAAAAGCACTTGAGGAAATGTCTCCGTCGTTTTCCTCTCACTTCACTGAGCAGCAGTGTAGTGTTGCAGCATGCTGCTGGACATGCGTCCATCCTCATGCAGTGGTTTGGACACAGTGTGTTAGATGTGTGTTGAGTCCAAGTCAGTGAGTGGAAAGGGAGCAGGAGACCAGATCATGAGAGTGAGGGAGAGGCACATTGTCATTCTTACAGCGTTATGGTTTGCACTCTCTGAGGACACATTCACACCTGGGGTCCAGAAAAAAAAATCTTTCTATCTGGAAAAAGTAAGTCTGTTTAAAACACAGCATTGGTTTTAGTGTCAACTGGCAGCAGCCGAGGATTACTCAGGCTCGACATAACAATGACTGCTTGAGCCAAACTTCCTGTTGAATGTGAAAGTCATTACTGACCCATTGACCTGGGAGCTAAATTTATTTCCGACACAGTAACCAGCTGGGTGTTATTCAACTATAAACCCAGACCCATGTTAAAGAATCACAGTGTCTCTCTCCCTCTCTCTCTCATTGTGCAGAGCTGCTGCTCTCTGCTCAGTAACACACAGTGAAGTCACAAGCACATGAACACAATGTCACAATGGCTTCAATGTGAAGTTACCTATGAGCTGGTGTGTGTCTGTGCATGTGCGAGTGTTAAGAACAGGTACTATTTACAATAACATGGAGATCAATGTGTCTGACACATCAGGATCTCTATACAACCATGACAGTTTAAGCATCAATATGCATCTTTTGTAGCCTTTAAGGGATATTTCATGTTTTTTTCTTAAGTGTGTTTGTATGAGGTACTGACATTTAGCCTGAGACTGGGAAGCTCACTCTCAATAAAAACATATGTGCCAGCAAGGAACAGCTTTTAACCACTTAACAAAAGGCTCACCTAAAAAAAAACCACTACATTTTAAGCATATGTTAGAATCCCCTCAGTCTTTGCACTAAAGTCCAAAGAGAAAATCACCAACTTCACATCACAGAACTGCTGCCCCCCATCAGTATGCTAAAATGTGATTTTGGTGTATGAAATCCTTTGATTGCATTTAAATAGGTGACACAAACCTTATTTGTATAAACACTTATTTTCTCTATTGTGTGGGAAAGTAAGACGTTTACAAATGTATGTCTCCCGACTTGAGCAGGTGTAGATTTTATTAGGTGAGCTAAAATATATTTGGCTTGTCTAAAGCCATGCTTTTCAGTGAGAGCAAGCCTCAGTGGCGGGCACGGTGCAGTTGGTACCGACTGTGTCTGTACCTCATCAAACCACACTTCAAAAAAAAAAATGGAAGTATCTCTAAGGTTTGAGCTAATATTGAATTTCGATTACATCAATTGAACTCCAAATCCCAGATCTGTGTCATAGTGAGTCATCTTTCCTTGAAGCAAGCTGGGTTAGAAGAAGCATGAACTCCATACTTAATTGAATGTAAACCTGTTTTTGAGCCTGTGTTTGTTTCTACCTATGCCTCCCTCTATTTGTGTGTGCGTTTGTGTTTGTGTGGGTGTCCAGGACTACCTCACAGAGCTGCAGGCGTTGCTGCGTTCTGTGTCAGAGACGGACTTCAAGCTGAACTCTCCTGAATACTGGCCCGCAGCGTTTTATAACCTGCCTCAGCAAGAGCACTGCCTGAAGGTCAGTGTTTCAGTCGGAAAGCTCCAAACAATATCTGTGACAAATGTGTGCCATAAACCATCAGGTTATTTACAGAGAGAAACTGTAGAAATTAACACATTATTCGATTGTATTATATTTAATTGGGAAATGCTTTGTTTGCGTTTTATAATTTTTAGTAGAAATGTCATGCCTTTATGTTTATTGTTTCATATTCTTTTATTGCAGGTCTTGTTATCCTTAAATTTTATATTGATTATTAAAATAATGGTGCAAATAATATATGGACAGTCAAAATGACCACTGTAGCGATTCTAGTAGTAATTCTGGTGGTAGTAATTTGTCGACTAAGTGGTGTTTTAAAGGGTTAAAATATTGAAAATTAAAGAATACGTTATTTTGTAGGACTGATATTGGCTAAAACAATAATGGCACATATAAAACACATTGTATGTATAGTATTTTACGGAGGAGCTCTTTTAAGGATCCATTTGATCATAACCTTTTATCGCATCACCTTACAAAATTATCCTACTATAAAGACTTGTTACTAATGTGATGAATTGCATTCACCATGAGCTGTCCTCTTTGGTCTCATCCTTCTGTGTCTCCTTCACCCACACAGGAGGTGAAGGCCAGTATTGCTAAGCTGCGAGGTCCAGTGGAGACAGCGCTGGCCCGCCGAGAGGAGATGGTGTCGGGCGCACGACCTCTGGAGGGTCAGAAGATCCAGGAAACTGCCGTCCTCCTCAACACCAACTGGGACAAGCTGAACAAGCTCTACCTGGACAGACTGAAGTAAGGACAGAACATAAAAGAAGGAATAGTTACAAGGATGGATGAACCTGAGAGAGAGAGTTATCCTTTTTTTGTCATATGTAGTTTTATTGACTTAAGAGTTTTATCACTTGACAGAAATAAAGTGGGATTGTTACATTCTAAAGTCACTGCATTTCCCCTCACTTAAAGCACTTAAATGTTAACGCCTGCTTTTTTATTTGTGGTCAGGTGTGTCACTAAATGTGTGCATCAAACCAAAATGGAGAAAAATGTGATCTTGGTAACTTTGAATGTGAAATAATTGCTTTTAAGTATAAATAAAACTGCAGTCTTCATTCAGAATGGTTTAAAGGTAGAAAACATCAAGCAGGATTTCCTACAGATTTTAGCCACTGATCAAATGGCGTACCAATGAAATCTACAACTGCTAAATCTATCATATCGTGAGGACGAGAAGTACAGTGAGATAAAATGTGTTTTTAGCTGGCAGGGGTACAGGAACTTCTGATCTACTGCTGCCTCATTTGGTAAGTTTGGATTACTTAAATAAATTTGAACAAAGAATTTCAAAATCCAAAGTCACAATTTGAATTTACTGATGGTGGCAGCAGTGGAACAACAAGTCCTGGATACTGTGATTTAAAATTGCTGATTTTCTCAACGGACTTTGGCGCAAAATAGTGAGTAATTTAGGAAGTAAATGAACATGTGTGTGTTTGCATTTGTGCTTATTAAGGCGTTGGCAGGACTGCAACTCCAAGTGGCAGAAGTTTGTGTCAGATCAGAAAACTGTGGAGGGGTGGCTGAGTGAAGCCGAGAGCACTTTAAAACTGGCTGAGACAGAGCCTGCAGCACACAGACAGCATCTCAGGGTAATACACACACACACACACACACACACACACATACACAACGAAAGCTGCTAAGTGTATTCCACATGTGAATGCCTCACACTTCATGTCCAGAAGTGTTCTTTGGCAAGTGGCATAAGTCCAAAAGTTCTATCAGCACTCTTGTCTTTCTGCTTAAGCTGGTGCTACTTGATGGTGTTGCATAAAGCACAGATGCTTTATCAGGGTTTGATCAACTGGCACATATCAACATCTAAAAAAGATCTAGTATATAATGTCATGACATGACAGTTTGGAGTATCAACACATGTTTTCTCATTGAATCCATCTATACATCCATTTTTAAACCCCTATCTGGAGTTGCAACTTCTCCTGGGACACCCTGAGGCATTTCCAGGCCAGTTGACACATATCTCCAGTATGTTCACATCCTACCTTGGGGACTTCCTGCCACTTGGACATATGCTGAAAAAAGATCTCCAGTGGAGGACACTCAGGATGAGCTGGCTCCTTCTGACATCTCCCTCTGAATGTCTGAGCTCAGACATCACATTTAATATGTTGTTCATTTGTTAGGATTTATCACAGTATCATCTGCATATCATATCAGATAGATAGATAGATAGATAGATAGATAGATAGATAGATAGATAGATAGATAGATAGATAGATAGATAGATAGATAGATAGATAGATATGACATCATTCAGCTTTCCTTTCAATAATACATTAATGCAGTAATGTACATTTTACTGTGAGCTGTGAATCTGACATGGTCATGTAAATGATTCATAATATGCACGCGTGTGTGCAGGACCTGACGGAGGCAATACCCGTCCAGGAAGTGGTGCTGGGCAGAGTGAACTCCTCAGGAGAGGACATCAGTCAGATGAGCACACCAGATGACGCCTTGCGGCTTCGAACTCACCTCAAAGTGCTCAACACTCGCTGGGTTAACGCCTGTCAGCAGCTCAATGAGCACAAGAGGAGGTGTGTGTGTGTGTGTGTGTGTGTGTGTGTGTGTGTGTGTGTGTGTGTGTGTGTGTGTGTGTGAATCAGTGCTGATGCAAGTCTTATTTGATGGTTTAATCATCAGCTGACAGTGGGCTTTTGGGTTTTTAGGGCTTTTTCTACTGAATATCAAATGTATCCAGAAATGATTGCATTTTTGCATCTTTAGCAATAATGAATCATTATTATTCTGCTTGACAGTCATTTTGTGTGTGTGTGTGTGTGTGTGTGTGTGTGTATAATTGTTCTCTGCACCATATCTAACCCTCTGTCCTCGTCTTGATGTGGTCCTCCTTCAGGTCATCAGAGGCACGTACGGCAGCAGGGCAGCTGCAGGAGGACATGGGCTCCATGCTGGGCTGGTTGGACAAGGCAGAGGGTGTCCTGGCCATCCCTCTGCAGCCTGCAGAGCCTCAGCACATCAGAGACACTCTGGACAAAGTGCAGGTACGAAACACAACACAGCAGTTTGTACAATCAGCTGATTTCTGTGTGTGTGTGTGTGTGCCCTGATTTACATCATTTAATGTAGCTGCTACCATAATGAGATACAGCTTTTATTATTATGCTCAGCTTTGAAAAACATGTATGACTGTGTGGGCGTTGGTTCATTTAATTTAGAGATTGCTGTGGTGTCCATTGAGATGCTATAAAGTTTAATTGCGACATCCAGTATTAAGAACATGTAATTGTGTGTGTGTGTGTGTGTGTGTGTGTCAGGCCCGTGTGGATGAGCTTCCTTCCAAGCAGGTGGCAGTGGATAATCTGAACTCCAGACTGAGACAAATACAACTTCCTGCGGACAAACAAAAAGACATCAGGATCATCAACAGTCGCTGGGCTCAGGTCAGTGGTTACTACTGTCAACCCCACAGCACAACAGTTTGTTCGCATGTAAGTCTTATTTTTAGTCATCAAAACATAGGTGTCTACTGAAAAAAAACAAAAAACACAATGGGTCAAACAATGCCGTAAGCATTAGCATTAAAAAATTAGTTTGTTATTGATTATTAGAGTCTGAGAGATCTTTTATTTTGAAAAAACACTTTAGCTTACAAGCTAGCAAAAATAAGTTAAATGTCTTAGCAGAGCTTTATTTGGAAAGGGAAAAAGGTCCAAGAAGGTAACAGAAGAAGAAGAGCCTTCAACCTCCAAGAAAAAGAAAGCTGCATTTAATAGAAAATATCAGTTTATCGCTATATGGGTTTATCGCTACAGGTGATTCTCACACACCAAGCCCGCTCTGCATAATATGTGGCAACATGCTAGCAAATAAGGCTATGAAGCCTCATGAAACAATCTCAGCGGTATGGTGAGTTGTATTTTTACACACTGTTTTTAGTTGTTTCTATACCGGTGTGTGAAAATATTGTTTTACAGGAAAGTTGCGTGGTTGTGGACCGCTGTCTTAAGCTGCTAGAATCCTCCAGATTTGTTCCGAGGCTAATTGTTAAGAACATGTCACAAAAACATACAGGATGTCCCTAAATAAAGCTGCTTTCAGACCTGCACTGAAGTCTGGGCATGTTCCTGAAGTTTTGTCTCGTCTCCAGCTCATTTTTATATACAGTTTGATGTTCCAGGCATTCTCCTGCTTGGGAGAATGTCATTGTTATTGTGTTCTGTTTCACCATTTTTATTTGTTATGAATAAGTTTATGTTTCAAATGTTTTTTTTTTTATGACTTATCGATGTAATTGTGTGATGATACTCAGTAGTAAATCTATGTAATGTAGATTTGAGATTTTGTGATTTCGTTCATGCAGGGAATTAACAAATACTAGAGTTGCAGGATAATGATGGTGTCGAATAAACCTGAGGCATCGTGGACCATACGTCAACAGTGTTATTGCGTGTTTAGGTTTCCAGGGCTTTGCCAGAGCGCCAGCTGGAGATTGAGGGTTTGTTGAAGGAGTTGGAGAAGCTGCAGGGTCAGCTGGACGACCTGTCAGTGTGGGCATCCCACACCAGAGCCAACCTCGAACACAGCCCAGAGGAGCCACATCCCAGGGTAGAAAAATCACACACACACACAACAATGTGTTTTTCCCCAGCATAGACCTTCATTACCATTCTGGCTCAAATAAATCCTGAAATCTGTTTGTAGATCATTGAAGAAGTGCAATTTAAACAACCAGAGGTGGAAGAGGTTTTGCTGCGAGCTGATCAACTCTTCAGGGACATTCCTCCCTACCACCCAGACAAGGTGAGGTAATCAAACAGTCAACACTGAAGATTCTTAAGACAACAGCATTTAGAGATAATTGTCATAGTACACAGTATTTTCCCGTTGAGAAAATATACCTTAAAAAATGAGTCTTGGTAACGTTGACTGTACATTGTCATGGCTGATGACCAAAGAACACATTTCACTGTGCACTATTATCTGCTGTTTTCTTCGGAGGAGTCCAGTGCATGAGGAACTTTGCTTCAAAAATTTCATCACACACGCATTATGTATTTTATTAAAATATATATATATATGAGAGAACTTTACATCTTCTGGAGATCAAAGGGATGAACATATTTGCCTTTTGCCACCAATCCTCCACATAAAGGCCTTTGATTACATTTGTACAACTCAATTATCTGTGAATTCTGTGTGCGTGTTTGTGTTTGTGTTTGTGATAGATGAAGTATACCAAGCTGAGAGAAGACTGGACAGTGATCCTGGAGCTGTTGAGGCAGCACAAAGAGAGGATGGCTGCTCATCTTGTGGCCAAAAAAGCCCGTAAGTCTCACTTTTTATCCACATGGTTACACATTAAGAATCCTTTGTGTGTGTTTCACTGCACTGATTATGAGAAAAGTTTGTATTTAAAGGGCTAGTTCAGGTTTATTACAGTGTGGTTGTATGAGGTCCTTGCAAAAAATCACTCAGTATACACTCAGTATGCTGCTTGTGCCAAGTTTTAGCCAAGATAAGTCTCTGAAATCTTAAGTATAAGTATACCTTTGATGCTTTATCTTACTGTTAGGCAGACTTTACCAACAGGAAACTTAACCACATCTCTGAATCTCTGCACTGAATAATATGTTTGCCCCTTTAGACAGTTTTTCAGCTAAAAATAGAGTTTGTCAACTGCCTACTCTCCACACTGAAGTCCATGGTGTTATTTTCTGGCTTTAGTGTCCTTAATTCAGATTTACTTACATGACACAAACCTATTAAACGAGGTAGAAGTAGAAAACTGTTGATATTACTGTTACCTCACAGTGTCTTTGACATGTGTGTGTGCCAGATGAATCTCTCACAGGGAGTTCGATGCCTGACTCCGCGGCATTGGCTCACTTCAACAAGTCATGGGCGGAGCTAACCGACTGGCTGACCATGCTGGACAACATGGTGCAGAACAAGCGAGTGGTGGTGGCCGACCTGGAGGACATCAGCGAGAACATTGGCAAGCTCATGGTGAGGAACTCAGGAACTCACAAGTATCTGGATCAGGATAAGAAGCCATTTGCTGAAATGATGAGCGTGTGTTTTCAGGAATCACTGCAGGAGCTGGACCATAAGCGCCCCCTCCTGGAGAGACAGGTCACGGCGGCCCAAAACTTGAAGAACAAAACCAGCAATCAGGAGACACGCAACGCGATCACTGAACGCAGTATGTCTCTCTCTCTCACACACACACACACATGGATATCATAGCACCACCAGATGATGTTACCAAGCCAACACAACCTCCATTGAACAGAAATGAATGCAAATTCTAGCAGTCTTTATGGTATTGTGGGACAACATACACTGATTTGAATTCAACAGCCAAAGATTGAACACTACTTTAGTTACTTAAATAGATACAGGTCCCAGTGATTCAGTTCATGTTAAAGTTTATCTTAACTTAGAATTAATATGTAGACACACGTACATCATTTCTGTTCATAAAAACCTAATGAATCAGTCAAAGAGAGGGAGAGAGAGAGCAGGGTAAGGGTTGGCTGAGGGAATCGATGTGCTGTGCGGAGTTCTTCAGTGAAATAAGATTTTTCTCGCTTGAAATAGCAAAATAAGACACAAATAATAGAAAATCTATATGTGGCGGCGAGAGGTAATATTGTGGCGGTGGCAACAAATAAATCAACGTATGGAAACTGTGAAAGTATTTCCGTGTTCATGATGAGACATTAGGAGGTCAGAGGACATCAGCAGAGTAGGCTGTTCTCCAACGTGACCCAGAACGTATCTGTGGTCACGCTCCTAAAAGAAATGAGGCCAAATACGTTTCCATCCACCATGTAGTTTATATCTACCCTTCCATGACCTTATGATAGTACAGGAATCTCTTTTGAAATTACAGCAGCATGCCGCTGAACTTCTCCTGAACTCTAAGTAACTCTGCTTTTCCCACAAAGGGCTATAAATAATATACAAATAATAGTATACACCCCACAAAGAACACCAGTGCTTGGACACGTTATAAAAATCAATGTGTGAGATTTTATTTTCATGAGGAGGAAGATCTAAATGATTATGACTGTGAGATTTAGTCGGAGCATACTGGGCCAGAGCCACCGTTAGCCATTAAAGTCAGGAAAAACAAGGGATACCTGAGGGAAATGGTAGAGGAGTAAGACAACATATGACAAGCTGTTGCAGCTTTTTCTTCCCACAAATACTCAGTGGAGCAACAAATGTGGATTAATCTGCTGCTGAAAATAGTCTCCAACAAATATGCTAATCCCTTGCCCCCATAGCATCCATTTGTTGTCCATGTGTTTGTATTTGAGATTATAAGTGGGCTATTCAGACTTTTTATGGGAATCCAAGTTTAGCAAGTTAGTGAAAACATGCCACAACAAAAGCTTGTGACAAAACGAACAACAAAGTAGAGCACAACCTCAGAAATGATCATTTTAACTTTCCATGTGTGGCATTTGCTTTCTCTCTCTTCGTCATCACAGTTGACAGGCTTCAGACTCACTGGGAGGACTCACAGACCAAACTCTCTGATAGGACGAAGCAGCTCCACAACATGCTGCAGGACTCCACCGATTGGCTGGACGCAAAGAAAGGGGCGGATCATCACATCATGCGGGCCAGTGAGAGGCTAGAGTCCTGGCAGGAAATCACCTACACAGCAGATGCACTGAAGAGACAAAATGCTGAACTAAAGGTCTGCTGCACATTACTTCATATCACTTCTGCCATTGTGGTTATCCTTTTGACATTCAGAATATACAGTCTATTCAATCATATGTGTCTCCCTCCACAGCTCTTTGTGAAGGAGCTGCAGCAGTGTCAGGGTCAGGTGGATAAAACCAATGCTCTGGCAAATAAACTGCTGACGCTCTACGCGAATGATGACACGCACAAGGTCACCCAGGTCAACGATAACATGATGGCAACATGGACACACATCAGCAAACGGTACACATACTGTGAATAAGCTAGGGCTGTCAAAGTTAATGTATGAATCGTTTAACGTGATAAAAGAATGCGACTAATAAGTAGGTGGCAAACGAACCACTCGAGGCACAGATAGTGTCCGTAATATGCTGGCAGCTGCCCGGCTACTTACCTACCCTGCATGTTCTGCTCAATCTCTCTCTCTCTCTCTCTCTCTCAACACATGTTCTTGTTGCATACAGGATGGCAGTCATCCAGCCTTTATTTTAAGATTACCTGGTTGGCACTTGATAGGCCTGAGCTTCTACGCCTGATTCTCTTTGAAATCACATAGTTCTATGTGTTGTTATTTGTTTAAAAAGAAATTAAACAATGGTGTCTGAAATGCACACTGTCTGATTACTCATTAATTTAGTCATTAGAAAAAAAGCCAACCTTTAATCGCGTTTAATCTAGATGAACACATTTTAAAATGTGAGATTAATTAGTTAATTAATTATAAACACAATTTTACAAATCGCATGCAATGCCCCTATTTTACTTATATTTGTTGCTATGCAGATAATTCAGTCATTGGAGCTTGTTTTCTAATGAGTTGTTAAATGGTTCGGACCAAGTGAAGAGACAACTATCCATCCATCCATTTTCTACCGCTTTATCCTCCACACGAGGGTCGCGGGGGATGGTTTAATACCAATTTTTTATGTCTGACTGGATACTGATATGACATACTTTGATTTTATCCACTTTGATTGATCAAGAGGACTAAAAAGGTCAAAAAAAGTCATACAGACTGTGCCTCTGCAGTGTTTCAGACAGGGAGGCTGCTCTGGAAGCTGCTCTGCGACTGCTGCAGCAGTTCTACCTGGACCTGGAAAAGTTCCTCAGCTGGCTGACGGAGGCTGAGACAACTTGCAATGTGTTAATCGATGCTACCAACAAGCAGAGACTTCAGGAGCAGCCTGAGGCAGCCAGGAACCTGCTGGCACAATGGAAGGTGCGCCATACACACACACACACACACACACACACACACACACACGGCTTCTCCTCACTCTCTTGTATATCCCTGTTTCCTAGTCTGTTCACTGCTCCACTGAGTGATTTCCAGGTCACACATATTAAGATGGAACCACACCACCTGGTTATTTGTTGTGTGATTGTGACTTTGATTTTCTCAAAAGGTTTTCAAAATGGGAAATTAACAGATGGTCTGACAAAAGAGCCAAACAAGTTCTTTTTTCTTTACATAATGAACACTTATAGCATGTTTCCACCGGCTCTACTCGCCTCATCTCGCCTCAACACGGCACGGTTAAGTTGCGTTTCCACTAGCATAGTACCTGGTACCAGCTAGTTTTTGTAGTACCTGCTCTGGCGAGGTTCAAAGCGCGCTGAGTAGGTACTATGCGTAACGTCGCCAGACTGCCGGCCGCTGAGTGGTCAGAGTGCCGTCACGGGAAGAGACGACCAACACAGAAATCAAGCCGAACAGTGCCAAAATGTAGATCAGTTAAAAAGACTTAATAATCCTAAAAAGGTGGGTTAATCTCCAACAATTACCAGGGAAATGTCTTAAATCTCAATATTTGACAGAGGAGTCTGGTCAAATATCATTGCTGATCACAAACCCTGACGCTGTATTTCAGCCCAGTGACATGTGTCAGATGGAGTCTGTGCTCTGGTCATGGTGGTCAAGTAGATCACTCAATGTGTGTGTGGGGTCGCTGTGCTCTCAGAGGGGGAGCTCAGGTGTATATAGGTGGCATTATCACTGTCCTTTGACCTTTGACCCGGAAGGGCAAACGGTTTTCGACCGCTGTGGCGCGGAGGCACTCCTCATGAAACTGTTTCTGATTGTTTGATGGAATTTCCTTATCTATGGAAAATGCACAGCAATAAATCCAATATATTGCAACCCAACGAACAGCGTGGACATTCATTCAAAGGCAGAAAAAGAGCGATCGCCAAGGGGAAGCGAGTCAACCAGGTTATCCGGAGTTAGAAACCTCAGTAGCGGATGTTTTAGACTGAGCTCCTTTAATACTAATGATTCACTTACTGAAAACAACTGCTTTACAAGTCATTAGTCACTCGTTTGTGTGTGTGTTGTGAATAAAAAAAAGTCACAGCAGTTTCATGCAGCCGTGCAGAAAACCAACCTAAACCGTGCCATGGCGAGTCGTGCCGAGATAGTAGAAAAGGGCCATAAATGACCTCTGCAGTTGGGCGCTGGGAAAAACATATATATATATCAGTATCAACATATCGGATATCAGCAAAATATCTAATATCTTACACCCCTAGTTTAAATTGATGTGGTTGTATGAGGTACTGACACATAGCTTGACCAGTACATGCCCCCCTGCTGGATCCCTGTGCCAAGAACTAGGCTTGCTCTCTCTCTGAAAGTATGGCTGACACAGGGACACAAGGGAAACCTGATTTATGTCACTTAACAAAAGGCTAAGCTAATAAAATCTATACTGTCACTAATATCTTAAGAGTTAGGCTCGCCGTCTTTTCTTGTTGTTAGACGGCATTTTTCAGCGAAAACTGAGGTTTCTAAACCTCTCACACTCCTGCACCAAAGTCCATAAAGAAGATCTGTGTTTTTAGCTCACAAGGATCCAGGAACTGCTCGACTGCTGCTTCAATTGGTGAATTTGTTGACTAGATTAAGCATGAAAAAGTAGAAGTCACAAAATAAAACAAAAACTGTTGGAGGCAGCTGTAGACCAACATCTCTTATGTGCCATGATCTCTCAATTTGCTCTTTATTTATTTACCTTCATTATCTTTGTCTGTTATTGTACCGTATGTGCACATATTGGCATGTGGATGTTGAGAGAGAGTTGAGCATTGGTTGTTGCAGACTTTCAGGACATTTCCACTTTTTGACCCAGAGTATAAGACAGTTTTCCTCTTCTCCGTGCTCTGGCTGGTATGACAGGAATCTTGACATGGCAGAACAGAGAGATTTCATTGGTCGACAGCTGCTCTGCATAGATAAAGGCAGAGTTCCCCCCACTGCATTGTGGGTGGTGAAGAGAAAGCTCTGTTCTGTGATAGAACATATTTTGACCCTCGCCCTTCACCCGGGCACCCACACGCTCTTTGTGGTGCAGCGCAGTAACACACACACACACATACATACACAGGTTTGCACAGCTATACTTCTTAGGACATTGTATTGACTTCCATTTATTTGAACAGACTAAACAAAGCATTATCCCTGACCTTCACAATTACCAGTTAATGCCTAACCATAACCTTAACCTTTCACAACTCAAATCTTAGCTCCAAGCTTAACCAGTTCCTCATGAGGACCAGGTTTTAGTCTTCATGATGACTCCTGGTCCTGACAAGGTCAGTGTTTATGCCAGAAACAGTCCTAAAGAGGTAACAAATACAACTGCAAACACACACACAGTCACGGGCAAACGTAGGATTTTGGAAATGAATTTTTTGGAACACTGCTGCAAATTCACACACACACACAACTCAGTACAACAGCAGCACTGTGTGCAGTGCTGAGATAGTCTTCTGTGTCTAATTATAATGGCGGACAGTCATGCAGCAACTCACACTATCTCGGGCTACGACACTGTACACAGATAATTTTTAATTGGAAAATGAGCACACTCATCGTTTTATGCACCAAAGTCTCTTTTCCTCATCCGCCCCTCTCTCTCTGTCCATCTCACCCCCTTCCGTCTTTGTAACTCAGTCTGACTCACACTGTACAGCTCCATCTCCACTCTTATGTGTAACTAACTCTCCCTCCATGTCTCCATGATACTCCCTCCCTCTACATCTTCACATTTCTCTCTGTGTCACACACATTTAAACAGAGGACATGTTGATGCAGCTACACTGGGAGCTAATCTTTAGGGAGTAGAGGGAACAGATGAAGCAGATGATGAGGATTCTTGAATTCTAGTTTGTGGATACCAGAGTAAAGTTTGGAAGATGCTGCGCAGGAAGGTCTACCATGTTCAGGTTGGATAAGAAAACCAAGCACTTTGTACTTGTATAAGTAATTATAGTCCTTTTATCTAACTTTTCTTTATGGTGAATGTTGGTCTAAATGAATTAGTATTTGACAGAAAGGTTTACTGAAATATAAATTTGTTTTCTATATTCATCAAGACTTTTTTTCTTTTTAATGAAAACAGTCTAAAAGTAAGTTGATTGTCCTCAAATGTAGACATGCTATTCCATAAAATCTGACAAAATTAGGTTGTTAATGAAATGTGAAACTATTAATTTGGTGTTAAGATATTAAAGTTCAAGATAAATGAAGGGACAGCGCTCAAGTCGACGCACGGTCTTTCAAGACTGGGCTCATTGGGATCAGCGAACATTTAAATCAGATTTAGATTACAGGCAAATCTGTAATAGACTTTGTAAAGCCACAGTCATCAGTCTAATGCTGTTCTTCACCTTCACTGTCTTCTGTTTTTTTTTTATTTGTGCTATTCTTCACTGTGTCCTCTTCTTTGGCGCAATGACCCATTTTTCCTTCAGGTATGATTAAATTTTCGTGTCATCTAATTTATCTTAAAACTTCCAGTGAGTGGAACTTCCTTTAATATGATGGTTTTTTTTATCTTTAAGAGCTTTATTCTAATCTGAATATAAGGTGTGGTAACACGGCTGATACAGGAACAGTTCATTTAAAGGTGCAAAATGCAAAACTGAGCTCCAGCATAGATGCAATCATGAGAGTATGCATCAAACTGTTATCAAAAAATACTAAATACATTCATAAACATATACATACACAAATATATGTGTTGTTTATAATAAAACTACGTTTAAGATGTGCATTGTAAAACAAGTCACTCTAATCGAGCCAAAATTACTTTTATTTTGAAAGTCTGATGCCGCCGGCATCAACAAAAGGAAACTTAAAGATTTGGTAATTGACTGAGTAAGCCTTGTTATTTTACTTACAGTAAGTAAATGGCAGTAGGGCTCAGGTAAAATGAAAGATAATGGCTCCTAATTTGCTTTCACATCCTGCAGTGATTGACATCACATCTGCTGCTGTCCACTTAGTGAACATTTATTTTTTCTCCCCCTTTTGCGCTGTTCTCAACCAGGAAGTGCTCATGGTAATGAAGCTGTCCTCCATTTTCATTTCACAGAGATGGGTTTGTTAAGTACTCGCTTCACTTCTATCGACGTATCCGTCACATCAGGAGTTTCGATAATGGATTGTCAGTCAAAAAAATTTCACACAGGTGGATCCACCATCATCGTTGCTTCCAGCTGACTCCACACCAAATAAAATATTTTGACATTTTAATGTGACAGAAGGGTCCATTCACAACAATGCATTAAGCCCTGCATTACAGCTCAGTCCTCGAGAGTGAATTAGCCTCTCAGCTTCTGATCCCATTACGGGGCACTTTACCTGTGAACAGAGGAAAATATGGCTGCTATTACTAAGAGACTGAAGCGAGGGCTCCAACATAGTTTAGTGCTCTTGTTCTCTTTTTTTGCCTCACATGTGAGTGTTTGTGTTTGTGTTACCAGGATCTTCAGGCAGAGATTGACAGCCACACAGAGTTGTACCACTCCCTCGATGAGAATGGCCAAAGGATTCTTGCCTCGCTGGACAACACAGCGGACGCTGCTCTGCTCCGAAAACGTCTGGACAACATGAGCCAGCGCTGGAACGACCTGCGCAACAAGACCCTCAGTATGAGGTGAGGAAAAACTATACACCATAAAATGGAAAAGTGTTGACTTTATTGTGTAAAACCAGCTCGTTGAAGCCAAAACAAAATGTCTGTTTGTCTTTTCAAGGGCCCACCTGGACTCTGAGATGGCCCCATGGAAGAGGCTCCACATGTCCTTGCAAGAGCTTCTCAACTGGCTGAGGCTGAAAAGTCAACAGCTGGAGCGCGAGCCACCTGTAGGTGGCGATGTCCCTGCCGTGCAGGCACAACTGGACACACACCGGGTAGGAGGAAACACTCTGTGGGATGTAGACAGTTTACTTTTCTATTGGAATTCGTGGCACATTCAAGTTGTATTTTTGAATATAATTATTTTCTTTGAGACGAGGTAAATAGAAGGCCCACTGCAAAAAAAGAAAAGAAAAATTACAACGGTTAATAATTTACTTGAAATATGTAACAAAAATGAAAATATTTGGACCCTTCCCCTAATTCTTATTCTCCTCTGGTTTAAATTGGCTCGTACAAAATATCCATTGTCTGAAATAAATGTGTAGGAGTCAAGACAGAATCTGCAAGGCAACAGAAAACCTTTCAAATCAAAGTTCCTGTCTGCTGGACAGAATACATGACTGTGCAGATACTACAAGGAATGTTCTGGGTTTTTTTTTTAACCATGATGGAGGGAACACATTTGACCAAAGAGGACTTTTTTCTCCAGGGGAAATGAGTCATCACTGGCTGCCCTGCATGCCCATCCCTCGCCACATTATTTCACAGATTCACACATTTGTCCTCGATGCTTTTTAAAAGCCATTTGTCTATGGGCGAGTGCAAGGAGGAATGTGTGAGTGTCTGACACAAAGCTCAGGATTTCCAGTCCATTAATGAGTCTGTCACTCTTCTCGTGTTATAATAAAAATGCCTTTAATGTCTTTAAAGTCCTTTTTGGAGCTGAAATGATGTCTCACTCTCAGTGCCAGTCAGTGGTGCCATTTTGTCTGCACCTTCTGTCTTTCCCAGTGGTCTCAGAGTGATGTATTAAAGGTAAAAGGAGAAAGTGGAACACAGTATAATAATATAACGTCATCATTTTTGACATGTGTCAAGGGTGGTGGTGGTTGTGGGTGCACTCACTTAGCTGTCTCATCCCTGGTATGAAATAAAAAGCAAAATGAAACACATACAGATCAAAACAGAAAACAAAAATGCACTGACATATGTGACATATCATATAGTGACATATCATATATGATACCTGGATTTAAATCAATGTCCTCTAGATGGTTTATTGAGTATGGAAGACAGAAAAAACACATAGAGATGTACATGCTAACATGATAGAAACAGTGCAATTAATTAACTTTTGTGTGTGTGTGTGTTTGTGTGTGTATTTGTGTATGTTCTAACAGGGCTTCAGGAGAGACCTGAGAGCTAAAGAGCCAGTTGTGACCAAGAGTCTGGACGATGTTGGAATATTTCTGGCAGAACTGCCCCGAGACTCACCCTCACTTGAGCAGAGAGGTAACCTCTCACCACACGCACACACACACACACACACACACACATAGACACACACAATGGTCACTCTTGAAGAGATACGGATCATTTGGCTTAGCTCAGCAGTAAGAGCTGACTCTTCATGTACTGTATTATCACTTCTAGCTTTTATAATGTAGCCAAATATAGCAACATCCTGTTTTATATCATATTTGGCATAACAATGTGAGTGTAAAACACACGCATTGTGTATTTTAGATTGTATTCATATGCAATTTACACTACACACAGCACAGAGCTTTCTAAACCAAACACTCATTAGAACAGGATGTGCCATAAAACAAGCAAAAATAAACAGACACGTGCATTTTTATGTTTAGGCCTTGAAGGAAAGGATAGATGAGTGTACCAACGCACTTGCCAATGGAAAAAAACTGAAAAAGGAAACAAAAAGATTGGCTCTTAGAAGGGATCTGGCTCTCATCGTTCACCTAAAAGAAGCTGCTTGTGGAGCTGAATCATTTGCGAATGACACGTCACTATTTTAAACAATATAACCTTTCCTTTAAGTACCGTAGAGGGTTTCAAGCTGTCCCCCGTCAGCACTTAAGCCTAGTGCGATGTTTTCATGCTGGGTGATTCAGTCAGTACTGTTAGTAGTGTAAGCTCTTATGTACCATACGTCGATTTATTTGCAGCCACTGCCACAACATTGACACCAATCTTCTAATGAGTTATTAGTTCTAATGATTCAAATCTCATTTCACGTTACAGGAGCTTATTTCTCTCTCTAACTGTCACTCGCACAAATATTTATTGACAACAGACACATCTGTCCATTCGTGTGATCAGATCTCTGAGGACAGATAAAACCAGGTCTTAATGGGATTGTTTCCAATTTTGGACTGTCGTTAAAGCCTGGTAACGGGCACATGTGGAGGTGAGCACTCGCACAGATTCTTGTGATTCACCTTCAGGCTCACAGCAGCAGCCCCGCTACCTGGCTTATACAAAGCAGCTGAACTTTAACTTTTGCCCATTAAATCCACTCTGCTACACCTGAGGAGAAAAAAAATGTTCTTCCCTCAGAGAGTTATTCACTCTTTGCAACTTTGGATTTAGACGTCAAAAAAAGCAAGAATTGAAGCTGTGCTTTTGTCTATGACATTTTGCTGGGTTTGAATACAGTTTGGTGTGGTTACAGGGAGCTTGTCTCTACACAAACAGGTTGTTTGATAGACTGTGTCTCCCAGGAGCTGGTCCTCTCTGTCACATCTACTGTGTATGCGTTTGCGTTGTTTTGAAAGAGAGAGAGAAAGAGGCTTTTCAACACATTTTAAACTGCCGCTGAGGGAGAAGAGTTAGCGCTGTAGTCATAATATGATTGCAGGAGATCTTCTTCCTATCTTCTTAATCATGATTATCATGTAGCAATAGGAATTAATTTTCTCGTCGTTAATTCAGGTGCACATTTTCCCTCACAAAGCTAAAAGATATATGTTTAACTTACTTACAGCATAGATCAATCAGACTTGGTTCTGTTTAGCATGGGTTATTCAGAAATTCAATTGTCCTAAAAATCCTTTTTTTCACTCAGCCTTCAGCAAAAAGAGACATTTTGAGGCTTAGAAGTTAAAGAGTTAGAGATTCATTTTACAATCATTTATTCAGTCTTGTATATAAATACAGTAGCCATAGGATACAGTTCTATTGTATGTGCTGCCCCTATTATCAACAGGACTCTTGACACTTGTATTTCTCATTAACCCTCAGACATCAGTCCAGAGGAGCGTGCCCAGAATGTGGCTCGAATCCTGCGCAAGGAAGCAGATGACGTGACTTCGAAGTGGGACCAGCTCAACATCGACTCCGCTGACTGGCAGAGGAGGCTGGAGATTGCTCTGGACAGGCTGATTGAACTACAAGAGGCGGAGGACTTGCTGGATGGTCAGCTGAGGCAGGCAGAGATGGTGAAGGAGGCGTGGGAACCTGTGGGTGACCTGTTGATTGATTCGCTTCCGGAGCACATCGAAAGAGTCAAGGTCAGACTGAGTGATGCTCACGGTGAATTTCACAGCATTCGCCGCTGCTTCATCTTTCTATCATTCTGCCTCTGTCATGAAAAGGAGTAAAATAATGTTTTAAAAGTGACTTTCTGTCGGATGTTCAAAGGAAAGATCCTTCCCAGAAAATATGTTAAATGAACAATGGCCTGAAAGGCTCGGATAAGCATAAATACTTTTATTGTTAGACACATTTCAAAAGTATTGCTTTCTTGACACTTTGTTTCTGTTTTTTTCTGGAAAAAAATAGGTGAAACAGCTCTTTAAAATGACCTAATAAGAAAACACGTTTCTTCACATTTCTTTTTTTTATGTGTATTTTACAGGAGTTCCAGGAAGAGATCGCCCCAATTAAAGATGACGTAACTCACATGAACCAGCTGGCGTCCACTTTCGGTCCACCCGACATCCAGCTGTCACTTAGCAACCTGGAACGCATCGAAGAGCTCAACACACGCTGGAGACTGCTCCAGGTACGCAATCATGCCTACGAACACACAGAATATGTCCCATATGGAAACACATGGGATCCTGTGCAGCATGTATGTTTAACAGTGTACACTTTGCATACGAGCATCCAGACACAGAGTGTTGGAGTCACCACTTGTGCAGCAGTATGTCAAAAACTCACAGATCTAGTTACACTAAAAAACAGATATTTGCAAAGAGCATAGCCTCACAGTTGTGCATTGATTTTGAACTGTTGTACAGTTGCTTTTACAATTATAACCCATTTATTTCTTGTTGACACAATGTTGGGCGATGTCCACTTGGTTGTAATGGTGATATTTGTACAGTTCTCAACACAGTTTGTTATAGAATGGCTGAGCTGGTTTACTGTGTCAGAGATTCAGTCTGTCAGTATTATTTCAGGTTGTTTGCATATGCAGCTGTGCTGTCCCTGGTCCTGAAAGGGAGCAGAGGAGATCGATAGTTTAAAGTGACTGCACATCTTGATGTCTGTCAGCCATCGGTGATGGACCATCTGAAACACATCAAGGTGGGCCAGACAATTACAGGATGTGGGAAACGGGATAAAGGCAGAGGCTATCTCAAGAGGTGACATATTAAGGAGAAACTACAAAGTAAAACAGTCAAGAAACACAAAAAGCTAAAATATAAAATAGGGACTTGAAAATGAAAAGAAAATCCAATGAAAAACTAATTCAAAGTCCAACAGAAAACACTATGTCCCAAGGGTATAATGGCAAATCATTACAGATGCAGTTTACATTTCAATTCCAAAACACAGGTGACCTATATTTAAATCCAACCCTGCTCCTGTGTCTTTGGTGGAAAAACAAAAACCTAAAAAAAAAACCACAACCCTTCAAACCTCAGAGATGCAGAGCATCATACTCTCGAGGCAGCACATCTTGGACCCCTGTCAGTCTAAATAAACACAGTGGCAGCCATGCTGGGAATCAGACAGTGACTGATACCGAGGGTGACAGATAGAGCCAATCTGCTGCCAGACACACCAACTACTGCCAGGGAGTCCTAGGTAAAGATGGGCTCCATGGTGACACTGCAGTGACGGGACCAGACGGCTTGTTTCTCTGAAGTCAGCGCTTGACCAGATGCTACACACACATACACCTACATGGAGGCTTCTTCCTATAATGGAGGTGTGAACACCGGCTTAATTAGTGTACTGTAGAGAGACAAAAGAAGAGAGAGAGAGAGAGAAAGAGAAGGATCTGATGTGTAATGCAATAACTAGACCAAACACTGGAGAAGGAAAAGCTGGACGACATGTGTTCTGTCATGGTCTGTTCAATGATAAGTTGTATGTAGCTGAATTTTGGAGTTAACTTTTTTTTGGTTTCTTTGCAGTGTAGGCAATTGGTACCAATGCTGGAATAGAGACATTTCCATTAAAGGGACTTGTGTATGCAGCTGCTTCGTTGAACAGCCAGTAGGAGCGCCCTCTCTATCTCTTAACTGCCTTGTTATTGGTCAAAGTCTCCCGCTATTAGACCAGATTTCCCAAAGGCTAGAAACGGAGTCTAAAGTAGGTGCACAAAGTGTCATTATCTCTCTCAGATCACTTGATTTACCTCCACACGCAAATTACTTCAGTCTTTCATACTAGGGTATGGTGCACTCCACTCTGAGTAATTGCAACAAGTTCCTCCTCTCATTTGTACAATTATAATTAGGTCGCCATGGACACGGCGAAAAACAACTCAGGCAGAAATGGATTGGGTGAGGTGGACTCAAAGGTAATGTCTTTGTTTCCCGTCACATTGAAGTCCACCGGTCATCACTTTATTATCGTCACCTGTCCTTCATCTCACCATCATATACCACACGCACGCACGCACACACATTCCCCTGATGGCGCCTTCATCTCATTTGGTCCGTCTGTCCACTCAGACCGGATGACAACCCATCTCAGTCGCTCAGCTGCAGGATTTCTATGATCAAAATGATCCACTTATTCACTTCCCGGAACAGAAATCTGTCACTAATCAGCATCTGCCAAAGCTCCACATGCCGACATGAGCGGCATGTGTTGCCTGGGAACATCAGATCATTGAACAGTGTGTCAAGAACGCACACACACACACTCAGCATCAGCTGGCTTCTTATGTGAAGTATACCCCAGATTAAAAAAAAAAAGAGGCTTAAATAGAGTAGTAAATTAAGTATGTGTTTATCAGGATGTTAGTGATTAGATTAAAATGTCTGTGTTCAGTTCATGTAAGTCAGGACAGTTAACAGTGGGTGCTTTCAAATGGGCTTGTTTTTACCATGTTTAGAGCTGAAGGAAGTCCATTTTTTTGTTGAATGGTTACTTCAACTATGGCATGTATGGTTTCATATGCGTCATATCAACATTTCTGAAGTGATATACAGTAGTTCTCAACTATTTGAGGGAACATTTTGATCTGTAGGGGGATGAGCTGGTGGTGATGTGTAACATAATGAGATATCCACAAGCTGCAGAGGACTTTTAGGACGTTTAAATGTCTTTGGATTGTTGTAATGGTATGAGGACATTCTGATGGGGTTTTATGCAGATGACTTTAAAGCTTTGAGGAAAAAAACATGATTTTTTTGTTCACCCTAACCAGTTTTTTTGTGTTGAAATCTAACCACTGGTTCCTCACTGTGCCTAAAGCTAATCTTATTTATAACCAAGAAATGTTATCATCGCTATCATTTCCCCTAAAAATGCCACAAGCAGTTAAAACACTTTTGAGATTTGTTGTTGTTTGTTGATTTAGTAATATGATATTAATTTTTTGGATCAACATGGAGCTCAGAGTTTGCAGTTTGGAAGATAATCTTCGTATTGAGTGTCTCTCTTCCCCTGAGCTCTTTCTCTGTGTACCTACAGAACAATGCTGATCTAGCACAATTATCTCAACTCCATTTAGATAGACAGCTCATTCACAGCTGAAGGAGACTCACAGGAGACTGTGTCCTCTCCGATTCCTCCACTACAAATTCAATTATCGCCTCCATACTTGGTTCTTGGTGCCCACCGCCACCTCCCTCCCTCCCCCCTACCTCCATCTACCCATCGTTATTTCCAGTGCTTTTTCCAGACAGTGAGCACATCATTTGTCACTGTACACGGGGACATCAATCACCACCACTCCTCAGAATACTTCCATCGTCACCTTTTGAAACTGTTTATATTTATTGCATGTCTTGAAGATGATTATTTCTTATTTCCAAGCAAAGTAAAGATTTATTTATAGATAAAATTATAGATTCTCATGTCATGTTGATGTTCTTTGTTAGATCATTCAGTATGTCGGTTTGTGTAGTAACATGTCAGGATACATTTGCTGCATTACTGCCATGTAATGCCAAAACACAGTACAGTTTATATCAGAGATGCACTGAAAATTCGTCGACCGAAACATATCAGGCTTTTTTGGCCATTTTTCAGTTTTTACTTTGAACAGGACATTGTGATGACGCGTGCAAAAACTGTGGCTAGCACGTGCCTGTCTATTCCCGCTTAGAGTCTGTCCAAGATCAGTTTGGAACACCAATAAAACAGTTCCAAAAGCACCTACGGTATTAAATGCTCTAAAGTGACGATACCAGGTTGCGTTGGATACGGAGAAGCGCACAGCACAGGAGCCCAGGAGCAGCAGTCTGCAGCAGATGAGGGGCACACACCCTCATTGTCTGATATGTTCGACGAGATCCTCCTAAATGTTTTCATAGATTCTTAATTGATGAATATTAATCTATATATCTATATATAATTGCAGTGTCTTGACTTGAATGAGGTAATTACACACAGTCCTAGCCATAACAACAAAATTAGATAAAACAAAAAACAAACAATGATACAGAATTGGCATTATAATTTCCTTAATAATTTTGGTTTCCGGCCAAGTGTTTCCTTATTTTCGGTTTAAGATTTTGACCACCAATTTTCATTTTAGTGCATCCCTAGGTTATATTGGTGATGGTAAATGTTTGTGATGTTCAAACAGTGAGGCAACGGCTACATCCAACTGTTAACTTTCAGACCTAAAGGGTCGCCAGTTTGAAATCCCTCTGAGCCTCCTCCTCAGCTAATATGCTCAAAAGAGCCTGGACCTCATGGTCCATTTTCTGTCTTGTGTCAAGGTGTTTTGCAGAAACACTGGCTTAAACAGATGCAAAATGTGTTCCACCAATCAGCGTTCCTCAGCACGCAGCCCCGCCCCTCAAGAGTTCCTGGTAATCTGAAAAGTCCCCAGTGGCGAGTAGGTACTTCTTTCGGTGAAAGTTTTGGGTTGAGGGAAATTTCGCACCAATGTTTTTCAACATCCTGGGTTAATGAGAAAATTTCCTCTGTTGGAAAAGGGGCTAAGGAGGCTCGGTCCAAAACTGCTGCCAGCAGGGGCAAAAGGAAACAGATTTTAGCCAGTTAATTAAAGGTTCACTGAATAAAATCTACACCTGCCTTAGTTATATCATGGAAGTTTTGTAGTGGGAGAGGGACTAGTTTACCAACTTCTGTGTCCAGTTAGAAAAAAGGAAAAAGAGAATCTAAGGGTGAGATAAAGCACCAAAGTAAGACTTTTGTCAGGGGGCTTAAATCAGTTTCCCCATGTGATTCCACTGGCAGCCTAAGCCGGTTCTCGGTGTAGGAGATGCAGACACTGACGATGTGGCAGTATCTGATACAACTGCTTCAAAAAAGACCTTAACTATCCCCCCTTTTTTTTACCTTGTTGTTATTATGTTTATCTGTTTTTCTCTGTCTGTCTCTGTCAGATCTCCATCAGTGAACATCTAAAGCAGCTGACAGATGCTCACCGGGACTTTGGGCTTCTGCACGGTGAGTAAAATCCTTGCTTGTGTGTGTGTGTGTGGGTGAGAGGGAGAGTTTAGACAAACTGTGCAAGACAAAGTGAAGCAATCAACTAAACGGCAGGTGCAAGCTCCGTAAGTGTTGTGTTGCTGAGAGAGAAAGAGAGAGTGACACACGGTTTCTGTGTGAAGCGGTGGCTGTGACTCATTTGACTGCTGATGGAGCCTCATCGATCTGTTTGTGAAACTTGTTTTTACATTTTCTTCACTGAATTCCAATATGAGCCCAGCACTTAATCCTATCACTGTCTCATATGGGCTGTAGCCCCTCATTGATTGTTCAGTTGATTGAAATGTACAACATCTTCACATCGTCTGGGCAATGCCCCTTTAATGTTTTTGAGATTAGCCATTTTAGAAATGCTGTTGAATCTTGCTATGCATAATGAAAGCCATTTTGCTGTTAAATTGGCAGTGGACAATGGAAAATTCACTGTTCATTAAAACCTCATCCACTCAAAGCGTAGCAACAGTAACCTGGCATGTCGGGCATGTCAAGCTTTATGTCTGCAGTGAATTTTATGAGTTACACGTTTTGGTTTTTTTTTCCTTTCAGAAGCAGTTATGGGTTATGATGTTTCCACAAAGGTTTAAAGGGATAGTTTGAAGTGTGGCTGTTTGAGGGAGTGTCACATCGTAAGCATTGACAGTGCTGGGCTTACCCCCACCCCAGGAAACCACCTACTGACTTGGAGACTCGATCTTACTGAAAACATGGCAACAAAGACAAAAAATCAGCAACTTCACAAAAGGCTCACAGCAGTGGATCGACAACTCATGTGTGCTATAATGTAAAAGTGCTGATCCTCTTAATGGACTTAAGTGTGGGAGAGGGAGCTGTTTAGAAACTCCAGTTTCCTTGTGGAATAGGAGATAAAGTGGCAAACATACTATTAAGATATTATAGACATAGATTGCATCAGTTGAGCCTTATGTGTAGTTGCTAATTGTATTTATTTCTTTTTTTTCTTTATGTCTCCACTGGCAGCCATGTTTTCTATGAGAGCAAGCGTCTGTCTCAGCCCTGTTCTCAGCACGGGGGTTCACACAGATCAGAAAGCACTGATTATGTCTCATTATATACTATACACAGGGTTCCCAATCCTGTGTTTGAATTTTAAGTTTTTTAAAACCACCCAAAATAGACATGGGTCATGGATAGAGCGCGAATTTTGTGCAAGAAACAAGTTACGCTCATGTGCCCTTGTTTGTTATGACTGTTTTATGCTCCCTGCAATGCTTCATGTACCTAGGCTAGTATGTACTCGCTGACGTGAGATTCCATGCAGAACTAAAAAAAACGATGTGATGCCCGGGAAATGCAAATTCCAAGATCTGTGTCTCACCAAAGAAAATTACAAAGACTGACTTTGACCAAGATCCCAAGGACAATCACTTGTCCCGATGCAGAGCGTGCTGCGAATCAGTAGAAGTGGACGCCATGGGCGAAGCGGCCCTTACAAGCTGTGTCGGCACATTTGGTCCTTGAATTTGAGGGAATTGGTCCTGGAAAGTGCTTGAATTTGATGTCAATCAAGGTGTGGCAACCCTGTATACAACCACACTTGAAAGAACCTGAATCTGTGCGATTGCTGAAAAGTTATTGAAAGTTGTAACACTTAAACCTACAGCAATGTAAAATGTGTAAATGTTCCACCCAGTTGCATCATGGGAATACAGAGACTTGATGTGGTAACTGGATAATAAAGGTGACTGTGGATGTTACAGTGAGAACAGTGGGAATGAGAATGTCCACATTTTCATCTCTTGCTGCTATGTTAATACACACTGCATGTGTTCTGGCATTTGTCCCACAATGCACTGTTCTGTTTTTAACTGCGGCAAATTTTACCCATGGGCACAATAACGCTGGAGCAGCGGGTAGTTTCAGCCAAACAATCTGATTGGCTCCAACTGTGCTGACAATTCCCAGAAAGCAGTCTGCTTTAATATTTAGTGTGCCAACTCTTGTGGGCATAATAAGTGAGATAATTTACAATATATATCTCATGTTTTTCTGCTGTTATTCATTATCACGTATATGACTTTGAAGGGAACTTTTTTATTGCATGTGATCCCGCACATTTCCTGGATGGGCAGGCTTTTGTTAAACCTACGGGGCGCTGATCCGGCAGTAAAATGTGCAGGTGTGAAAAGTTGAATCGTCTGCAGACAATTGTGACTTCCGTCTCTCTGTCTTTGCAGGGTCTGTCGAGAGCCCCTTCGAGCAGGGCGTCTCCCCAAACAACGTGCCCTACTACATAAAGTAAGTACTGATCTCGCATACCAATCTGGACCTAATCGCTTACTGTAGTGAATGCTATGAAATGCCATGAAAACTTTGCCTTCTACTTTGAGTGGATTAACCCTGTAGGGATGGGTATTATTGTGTTGGGTCCTTCTCAGCCCACCACAAGAGGGCAGTCTCTTCTATTTAAAGCAATGGATACTCTGTGTTGCCTCGTGTTTCGCAAGTTTTCTAGTTTTGTTCGCATATATTTGCAAAGCTTACAAGCATTTTCCAATTCTCAATCAGTCTAAAGGAAAGCTCGAATAAATGTAGCATAAATATTGATAGTGTCCAGATGCTTTTTGATACTTTGGTACGGACCAATGGTTCTTAATACCCATCTCTACCTTAGTGGAGTGTGCTTTGCATTGGCACTAAAGTAAATTAAAAGCTTAAGACCATAAAGCTTTTTGACCATAAAGTGTAATAGAGTAACACACATACACACACACAAAACCTGTACTAGTCATCCTGTAGGATAGTTTGTGCTATTAAATCGATATAAATAATAAGGCTGGCATGATATATTTTTTATTATTGACAGCAAATTGTAAAAATAAATCTGTCAATTCTGGTTACCTCGCATTTCACTGCTTTATCTTGCCATCAGACAGCCATTTTCTGACTTTCATAGTCCTTAGAGAAAATCAGCGTTTTTAGCGCCCAGGGACCTCATTTGGTATGTAAACACATACTTAGGTTAACCTAAACAATGTTTTTCAATCCCTGAAGTCACAAAATAACACATTTGAACTTCATGATAGAGGTCGGAGTTGAGCAACAACTCCTATTTGCTGTGTTGTAAAATGTCCGTCTTTTTCTATGGACTTTGGTGCAAGGCACAAACCTTGTTTCCTAACGTCTAATGGCAAGAAAAGGCAGAACACTTAGTCTTAGGATATCATGCACTTAGGTGAGCCTTTTGTTAAGTGTTTTTCTCGGTGTCCCCACCGGTAGCCATGTTTTCATTGAACATGTGTCTGCTTGGCTGTGAGGGTCCTACAGTAGGTGCAGGGGACACACAGCTCAGGTAGCTGTATGTAAGACCTCAAAAAAACACACTTGAAAAAAACTGAACCATCACCTTAACACTTTTTTTCAGTTCAGTTATTTGTCTGCTTTCCAAAAACAGCATGTAACAGTAGATCTGGGTAGAGGAGGAATTTTTGGAATGGTCTATTTTTCTATATGTGGTGTTTGAATGAGGCTGGTGTGTGTGTGTGTGGTAATGAAGGTTCTGGTACTGCAGTGTGACTCACTGATGTAAACAGTCTGCATTTACACAGCACTGGTCTTAACAACCACTACAGATCTCATTCACACCTACAATCACTCGTAGCACTTATGTACTCATACAGCCCAGTTACAACAGGATACATATGTGGGTTAACTCTTCAACACACCGACTGATTAACATATGACATACTGTACTGTAAACAAAGACTGGCATTTATGAATATGAATGTGCGTTCAGCCAGTATTTTAATTTACATGTTTCCTTAATAGCTGATGATTTAATACAATCAGTTCTTAGATGCAGCTCCCTTAAATCCAGGTGCAAATAACTAAGCACATCTTTATTTTAATAAAAGGAATACTTTGTTAGTGTAGAAACAGTACAAACAACACACACTGTGAAGTCCTAAGTGTTTGAATGTTTTCCTTGTTGCTTTCTTTGCTGCATTCTCGTGCAAATGTCTCATCTGTTCGTGTGTAACTTGCTCATTGATTGCTCTTGCATTGTCTGGCCGTACGTCATCACATGCCTGGACTTACTACTTATCTGTGCTTGAGTGTACTTTCTTCAGATGCTCTGAGAGGACTCTTAGGCACATACAGTAATTAATGACATTTTCATCTTCATCTACTAAAACACCAGTGGCTGATCACACTGGCTCTTTGTCAGTGATACTCTGTCTGACTGAGAGCTGCTCCACTCGTGCTCTTCAGGCACTCCAGTGATTTGCTCAAGGACCTTTCAGCAGCTTTTTTTTAAGGAAGAGGGGTGCTCTTCATTTCCACAGTCTCTGACTTGGTGCGGGTGCTCTGCAAGTACAAGCCTTGTTTAGCTTTGACACTACATCATCAAATATACACTTATATAATATAATATTTATATACTTTAGTAATTACATTTTAGTGTGTCTATTTAATGAAATATGCACACAAAAATAATAGTATTACCTTTGCCAAAGAGGTTGCATTTTCTGTGTTTATTAGTCTGTGTTTTTGTTAGCAGGATTGCACTAAAACTACTGCACTGATTTTCGAAGAACCTTAGTAGGAATGTGAGAAAGAACTCATTAAATTTGGAACAGATTCGATTAAGAGGAGTTTATTGTCATTGCACAAGTCAAATCAAATAAAGATCGCAGCTTTGCCTATAAAGAACGGTAGAAAAATAAGAGGCACACAAAACAGGCGCTGGTGTTCTTCAGCTGGATTGTTCATTGATGCTGCTGTAGAAACAGAGCGACACAAGATGGTACCCTCCTTAAAGCAAATTACATATAAAAGGCTTATTGTAAAGCTACGGAAACCGAACCATTTATATTTTAAAGCAGTTATATGCTCATAATAACATATTTATGGGTAGCATATTCATTTTCTTCCAATAAAGCCTCCTAAATGTTACACACTGGACCTTTAACGAGGTCAGTGCAGTGTCAGGAGTCAGATTTGTTGTTTCATTTTGTTTAATTCTGCAACTCAGTCAAAATTATGATGCTAGGTTGTCCACAGGGGGAAGAGCGGTTTAAAGGAGGTCGACTAAAGTTTTCGATGAAACTAAAAGCATGCAAAGTTAGTTTCCATAGAGAAATCACTTTTTTCCATTCAGCTGAAAAGATAAACTGATTATGTTCACAAGGCTTAAATAATGTCTTCAAACTTATATTAAAACTTGGTGTTAGCTGGTCAGAAAAATGAACTTTATACATACCTTATTATGAATATAGAGCAGTTGAAGTGTTGCGATGACTGCTGGGAGAGTGTTTACCACTCATCAGCACATAGCAGAAGTTTTGGAGGCAGAGTGTGTGCGAGTCGTAGTAGTAAGCGCAGTTTTACAGCGTCTGCCTCAGCACAGCAGGATGCACACGCAGGCGTCTGACTGTTGCTGAGTTGGTACATGCAAAGTAATTCCACTGAGTTGTAGGTGTATGGGAGTTATTGGAGCCACATGGAATCATTTGGTTAATTAACCCTGTGATAGTTTTCAAACATCTATTTAAAATTCAGTTAAATTCAAACTACTTTGTCAATCCCGCAGAAGCAATTCATTTGGAACAGCGTGTGCATAAAACAACTCAATTACATTGTTTTATAGGGAAACATGTAGAAACACTATCACCTCAGCGAGTTTGAGCTCTGCACCTCACATTCCTATCCCACCTTCTGCTGCCACAGAGCTTGGTAATCATCAACTAGCAGCTTGGCATGTTTAACCCGGAATGACTGAGTGTGAGAGATTCCATTAACCGGCACTACATGCTTGGTTTCTCTCAAGAAGTTCTAACGTGTAGTTTGGTGTGGAATTAACTGAGAGAGTGAGGAGGGCGGAGAGAGAGAGAGAGAGAGAGAGAAGAGGAGTGACAGATTCCTTCTCTCCACATACAGAGAGAAAACTGAACCTGGCCAGATCACCGCAGCTCTGTGAGTGCCAGCTGACCACACACACACACACACACACACACAAACTGAATATTCAAAACACACGTGCACATTAATATGCATGTATTACCACAGTGCATTTGGCTAAAACACAAATATGGCACAGTCTGTATTCATTTCCTCGGTCATATTACTACATTTTGCCCTTCTTACTCCTTCACACACTGAAGATAATGTAATTAATCTGTTATTCCATTAAAGGTACAGTAAGCGGGGTCTTGTTAGTGATTAATTACATTTTACATTGGTTGGTTGGTATTGGTGTTTTATGGAAACAGAAGCTTTTGGTTGATAAACATTGTTTCTAAATGCTGCAGTGTACAGGATTGGCCTGTATGTGGCGCTCTATCTGTGGCTGCCACCGATACACCTAAATTGGAGAAGATGTGGAACGTGCATAAAAGCGTGTGCACGGTTTACAAACTATATCGGGAGCTCAGGACAGACAGCCACGATCCCATTCATTAATTCATTCATTCATTCATTCATTCATCTATCTTCTACCACTTTATCTTCCACATGAAAGTCATGGAGGTGCTTTTGCCAATCCCAGCTGACATAGGGCAATAGGCAGGGTACACCCTGGACAGGTCACCAGTCCATTACAGGGCCACATAGAGACAACTGTCCACTCTCACAGCTTCACTGTGTCCATTCACTTTTAAAAAGGCCTGAACTAAACATGTGCTGTGTGTACAAAGGTTCCCACATACGTTTTTACCTTGACATAACGGCAGCCACGGTGCAAACATACACCACACCCGTTTTCAGCTGTAGCCCACACACTATTAACACACCCTCACTGTGTCTCATGCATATAAACTCTTCCTCATACGCATTCAGAACACCGTGCCGCAACATATGGCCCACCAACTGCTCCTCCTGCACAATCAGGGGGTCTGCTTCTGGAAATTTCTTCAAACCTGTAACATTCATCTTGCCTCCCCACCATCTCCACCACCACCACCTTGTGCTAGGGTGCGTTTAATTTGCCTCAGCGCAGGAAGGCTTTCTTGCAATTAGTGTGCTCAATTTCAAACCATATTCTGTCAAAATTCCTCGAAATTTAATTTATTAGATGTATTGATGTGTTTTATTTGGCTTCGCTCCAGCCAATCAGAAGACAACTAGAGACACAGAAATAAGGGTTGAACAATTAATCGAAATCGCAGTACAGCCTACTGCAGTTTTCAATTCGCAAGAGGCAAAATCTTTTTAAAGCCAAAATTTGTGTGTCAAAATATAATTTTAGATGAATTCTTGTCTTGCTCTATACACATCTGAAGAGAAAATCTTTGTTTCTCTCTGATATCGTGAATCACAAAGCAATCGCAATTCCTGTCAAAATAATTAGACATGTATTTCAAAATCGTTCAGCCCTAACAGAAATCATGAAAGCAAGCTTTCGCCGTGACTTACGCCACCTGCTGGTGAGGAAAATAACTCTTTGCTCGTTGGCTGTAGTTGATGCGGTGTGTGCAAGCGTATCTGTTTTCCCTTGACGAATGCCAACTGAGGCAGCGTCACAGTTGGTCGGTGTTCTTTGCTGTCTGCCAACTGGTGGGGCGGTGTGCCACTGTCCCGGGCCTCACACACACACACACACACACACCTGCACACACAGGTACAGAGATATACTGTTGCTGGAAGGATGAAATAACAGTTGAGACTTGCCTATAAATTACAGGCTGTTGTCTCTTTGCTGCTGCAGTGTAGACTTTATTTCTCCAGCCTTGAACACTGATTTCCTCTGCTCCTCTTCTTCCTCTCCCCTTGCTCTCGCTCTTTCTCTTCCTCCCTCATCTCTTCCTTTTCCTCCTCTCTCCTGTGACCCTTGTTAAAACAAGGATCACTGTTTTCAGTCTCCTTCACCCTCTCCTTTTCCTTTTTTTGTCTTTGCCTCCTCTTTTCTGATCGTTCTTCCTCTCCGTTTTTTTATTCCCTCCTTTGGCCTTGAATGTGCAAATCTGCCTCTTGTAAAGCAAAGCAGCTCTCTCTCTCTCTCTCATCAGGGAGGTAAAAAACCTCTTTGGATGGTGTTGAGGCTCTTTGCTCTCAGATACAGAGGGATGGGGGAAGGGAGGAAGAGGCAGAGAGCCTCAGCTCCGCCTTGTCTAGCTGAGCTGTGTCAACTTTTCCTGGGAAAGTCAGGACTAGTGCGGAAGAGTAACGATATGAGTTTCAAAATAAAGGCATAAACCATTTCAGATGGTTCAGTCTTCCATATCAATTATTATATAGTTCTTAAACATTTGTACAATGTGCAGTCATTTGTTAGCTGTCCTGGGACAAATAATGAGCTGGGTCTCTACAAGACTTTAGTTGATGTAATTTAGTAGTGTAATTTCATAAATATTTGGAATGAACCATTTGAATTATACACGTTTTGCAAGGCTCACATTACCCAGCCTTTATGGAACAATATGTGTATAGCCCGGCAGCGCTGGGGTGGGCGGAGACAAGACTTCTGAACCTTACCATTGACACTTCTTAGTGTTTTCAGTCAATCTCCAGCCTGTTTGCAGTCATTTCGGTTTCACTGGCACAATGTTGCTGTTGCTTCCGTCTGTATTGACATAAAGTAAATCACTTCCTGTGTGCAGTGTGGCAACGTCGCTGGGCAACACAAGATCTAAATACTGTTATACTGTGAAACGGAGCGAGTCATGTAAAGCTTAATCAGGATTGTGTGAGCTCATTTGACAGTGTTTCGAAAGTGAAATTTGTTTTAACAGTTATGCACTACAGCTTTAATATGTCTGTTTTTATCGAGGATTTGCGTCAGTGTAACGTCGTACTATCTCTCAGACCACTTAATTATTATGTAAAAGTCCTACCTACTGCCCCTTTAAACATCCAGTTTCAAATAATGAGTGGTCTTTAATGGTGCAACTGCAGGTTGTAACAAATACAAAGACCATTAACCCTACTTTAGTGCATCAGGGAACTACAGTGGCTTTAGTTTTTGTAGAAAACTCCTTCTTTAAAATTTGCAATAAACACTTGATTTGTCTCCTTGGGTTACTGTCAAGATATGACACTGCAAGATGGCAGCCTTTCCAAAGCAAAAACCTTGACTAAAGTGTATATAAAAAGCTTTTTCTTAGGCTACAAAACCCAAACGATTTGTATCCTAAAGCGATTATACTCTTATATAGGGCTGCAACTAATGATTGTTTTCATTATCGATGAATCTGATGAATTATTTTCTCGATTAATCGAGTATTTGTTTTCTTGTTAGGTCCACAAACAAAGATTAATCACTTTTATTTATTTCTGTGTTACTTGGAGCAAATAAACCAGAAATATTCATATTTAAGAAGCTGAAAGATCCAAAAGCTTGTTTCTAATTATTAAGAAAACACTCAAACCAATTAATCGACTGTTTAACTGTTTAAATGTTTTATTTTTAAGCATTTATATCCAGTTTCTGTCAATAAACTCTCCTAAATTTTACACACTGGACCTTTTAACTATATGAAACACTGCAGAGACAGAGGCACAGCACATCGCTAACTAAAGCTTTTACTTTGAAACAATGAGCGGAAGTTGTTGTGCTGTGTTCCGGCGGCTGACCCTCGCTCTTGTCTCTGTGGCCAGTCAGCCTCTGCAGCCCGAACACACATCCAGTAGCACACACATACACATTGATACTTGCATATATATAGAGAGAGTGGACACGGTGATCGTGGATCGTGGCCGCTTCTCTCCTCAGACGCTGCGGACGTTTGCTTGGATCTCGGTGGGGGCTCGGGGGGTTCGTCGCCTCCGTTTTTGGTCCGGGAATCGGTTCATTTCTACGGGACTCGGGGATTGAGATCGGCCGGCGATGCGAGAGCAGCTTCGGAAGTAAGTGCTGGGATGGGGACTGTTGGCGGTGGTGGTGTGAGATAATGGGGGACTGGTCGTAATGCAGTAAACCTGTGCACACAGACAAGCACCGTGGAGGCGGTGAGTGAGGCGCACATACCCCCCACATTCCGCAGATCACGCACGGTGTTCCACAATATGCTCAACATTTGCGTTAACATTTGAATTAGGACACTGTAGCCTGCATGTTCCTACTTCTTCTGCGCTGTTAACCGGTTTCTGTCCAAACTATAGCCTGTTTTAACGCCACCTGTGCTGTAACTACTGTGTTACATGCCGCAAATTCGCTTCTGAGTTTGAATTGTGTTTTTGCGTGGATGAGATTTGAGCCACGGCGCGTAAAAAAGGAATCAGAATAGTTTCCCTCCCCCGTGAAAAGGCAATAAAAGGGGTTGTTTAGGAGCCATTAAACACAACACGACCCGCTCAGCGGATGCTGCTGTCGACTGAATCAAGCGAGGTGTGCGGTCACTGAACCTCTCCGTCCCCCGTGGACACCCACACTATGCATGTCCTCATTCTGGTTCCTTTCTGTTGGAGCCGTGTGTGTGTGTGTTGCGTTTGCTGAGCTTTTGTAAGGTGGGAAATAAGCAGCTCGTGCTGATGAAGCCAATCACTGCGCTGCATTCCTTCACAGTCTGAAAGGCGCACACAGAGGTGCAAACTCAGTCACCTCCGTGGCAGCGAAGCAGTCCGTGCTGTGGCTGGATCAGTGAGTGTGTGTGTGTGTATGGAGGTGTGCAGCGTTCACGGTGATGTACGTGTGTTGATGTGACGGTTCGTGATGTCAGAGCATTCTTTGTGCGCAAACAGCGGATTTAGGCTGTTTTGCTGTTACCCTCATAATCTGAAGTGGTCCTGCATTGATAATGTGTGTGTGTGCGCGCGCGCGCGTGTGTGTAATGGGAGCAGAGGATGCGGGTCGGTTGGTACAGATTTTTGGCACCGATGTGATTGCAGGTGTGTGTGTGTGTGTGCGCGCGCCATAACTAAATACAGCTGATGGATAAAAGACTTCACACTGGCAGTGGTGTTGACGTGCTCAGACATGCCTGCTATGTCTCCTCTGTTTGCTGTCTTTATATTTGCAGTTGATGACAACAACCACTGGCTCTGTTTACATTTAATCTGTTGTTTTAATCTGAGTTTATGTATTCAGACTTAGTACTAAAAAACTGGTCCTAAAATTGGTGCCTGTTCCTACAGTGGATGAGCCAGTGCAATACTCTACACTTCTAGACTGTACAATATTAAAAAGTAAAGCATGCTACCATCTGTAAACACTGAATATATTATATATTATAAATAAATTACTAAATTTGGACATCATATTGTAGAGAGATGTTCTTCACCGCCATCATGTGACAGTGAGGTGGAGTGGCTCAGTGGTTAAGACCCTACCTTGTGTACCAAAGACATCATGGTCGCAAGTTCGATTCCACCCCTGGCTAATTGTACTTGATTCCATTGTAAGTCGCTTTGGATAAAAGCGTCTGCTAAATGACATGTAGTGTAGTGAGATGAGTGAGGTCTTCCACCCAGTTGGAGCTTAATGTTTTGGTCTGGTACAGCTGTGTGATAAATGCATCAGACGCAGATGTCTTATTAACACCAAAGTTTAGTATCTAAAGTATTTGTTATTACTCACCTTGGAAGTATTGATAAGCCTCAGGACAAACCGTGCTGCTATCAATTGTTTTGACCCTGCTCAAACCTGAGTGCAGGGACCCTGCTCAAACCTGAGTGATCAGTTCACATTGCTAATTACAGGCCTAAACGCATCCATTGCTTACCAAATTCAATCATTAAATTCCGAGTTGGTTAAAGGACAAATGTGGCCACATTCCTGAGCCTGCATGAACACATTAGACCCAGCCCCCTCAGCTGACATCTTCTTTCACAGTAAATTTTACACGATAAAGTGCTCATGCGTTATTTGTACCCACTGCAATTTTTTTCTATTGGCTAAAGTTGTATTCAAGTCGTATTACAGCAATGGGAGTGAAGTTTTGACTGTTTCTGTGGCTGTGTTCAGACTGCAGCCCAAATTGGATTTTGAAGCATATCCAGATTGTATCTAGCTTGATTTTTTTTGTCCGTCTGAACGGCTTAAAAACACATGAGATCCAATTGTTTTCAAAGCTGAATCAAACCACATAAGGAGGTAGTTTTGAATGCGATTCTGATGGAATTTTTACAGATCCATTTCAATCTGATAGGATCTCAAAGTGTCTTCTGGTCGAACAACACCAACAACTCAGTGGTCCGTTTCTGTTGCTTCCTTGCAATGAGAAGAAAGTTCTCCACTTAACTATTTTGGGACAGAAACAGACACAGATTTGTGTCGTCCATTTTGTTTGTTTTGTTTAGACTACTTGTTTTATGGGGTGTGGCCTGTAACTATAGAAATCCATGAGGAAGACTAGACTAGACAATGTCAATATGGACACACACAGAGGCGGATCGGCTGTGCTTACAAATCCGATTGAGTCTGCAGCTCTAAACAAGGCCTCGCTGTCATTAGAACCGACACACACAGGATACATTGTAATAATAAAATGTGACCAGTCAAACTTAACAATCCATCTGTAGTTGGATCTCTCAGGAAATATGTTAATAACAGGTCTGCTACATTTAATCTGTCTTCACTCGCATTTTCCTACCATTCCCTTTAGATTTGTACATATTCTACTATAAAATGAAACTTTACAGCCATCATCATCCCTGATGAAATAATTAATCAGTATTCCTGTTGTTTGAAGCCCAGATTGTAAAAAATCATTATCAACAGAACAAGAGAAAATATGCTTTTTTGGTTAATTGTGTGAGCAACTATCACTTCCAAAAAAAACTCCCCAGGTTGTATTTAAAAAAAAGAAAAAAGAAGAAGGCTGTATCTAGATAATGAAACTAATGAAAGATTTAAGACCTACTTTGCTCACACAAGCATACGCTCTGATTGCTGTGGTGATGATCAGAGCAGTGATGGATTAGATTTCATTGCTTTTGAAATGGTTGATGAAGTAGTCAATGAGCTGTTTCACGAGGGAGTAGATGTTCCCAGTGTTATATTCGCCAGTGGTTTCAACCTCTTGAAGCCAAAGGTATCAAAGGATTTATTTCCTTCCTGTAATGCAATTTTAAATTGATTATGACTGCGAGTAGAGGCTGTGAAAACAAACACTTTCCAAAGGTCACATAGTAAAATGTGCGAGGAATGAATTTGTTCCATAGGGCTTCAGTTGTCTGTTTGTTAAAAGCTGACGCGCAGCAGTGTGAGGTTTGAAGTCATTGGGCTAGCGCATGTAAGAAGGCTTCCTAGTCAAATCTATGGATAATATTCATACACAGCAGGAAAAACTCTGGATAATCCACAGCTGGCAAGTGTCCTGCCTCCTGCTTTCTCCACCCAGACATTCTCCTGCTGTCGATTAAGCAGGAGAATCCTTGCCACAAATTTGCCATAAATAATATAATTTTTAATATGCCAAGACTGTACGGAATGTGTCGTGCATCTGCCACTCCATCAACTATTTCATAATTAAAAGCCTTGTTGAAAAAATGAAATTGGTTTTTAAACCCGGGATTAAAAAAAAGGTGATTAACAGCATTCCCGCTGTCAGTGGTTATTCTGCTCTGTGGTGGGGGTGGTTATTCTGCTCGAAGTGTGACGTCAGGGATGTGCCAACAACACCGTAGCCCTCTCAATGCTAATATTATAGTGGTTTACTATGATGCATATTTTACTTTGGTCTCTCTTTAAATCAATCATTTGGATCAATGGTTCTCAAACCTTTTATACCAAGTACCACCTGAGATCTTGAAGTAACACCATTATCGCCAACGTTAAAATACAGTGGTGTAAATAGCAAATAGTCATCTACAGACTTTTCACAGGAGGTAGATTTATTCCCAGTAAGATTATTCGCTCTCTCATCATCCTACTGTTCCTCACATATACTTCAGACACTCGTATAGTGACATTAGATTCAGACAGAGTGAAAGATAAGGTGACTGTAATTAATAATATTTAATCTGTTTCATTTTTTACGCGCTCTGGTCAAAATTCCTCTGGTCCACTCCAATATATATATATATATATATATATATATATCTATAGCATTTCTGATTTTCCTCCAAGTACCACCAGAGGAAGCTTGCGCACCCCTGGTGGTAACCACAGTTTGCGAACCATGAATTTAGATCATCCGATTGATGGAATAAATGATATTGAGCACAGTCCCAATTTTTAAAATCCAAAGAGCATTTGAAACATTAATGCTTGCGGCTATGTTAACGGCCGGAAAAAGAAATCACATCTTAGCGTTCCACTGGACATGGTGAATATCTGGCAAATATGGAGTAGACGAAAATAAATTAGCCTTTTCACCCTTATGTTCCCACTGACGCTGAATGACGCTAAAGCTGATTAAAAAGCTGCAGGCTTTGCAGAGTCATTTAACTTGAGAGTTACTATTCAACAGATAAAGCTATTGAAACTGTAGTCAAAGTTAATTTTCACTGTCTGCTTTCCTATGAATTACTTGTGGCATGTGGAGCAAGTAGGGGAGAGCCTAACTCTCTCGAAAACGCTGTGCAGCTTACTTGCAGCAATTGACATTAGTACATTAAATGATCCATGCATCCACCCTCATGGCCCCCGTTCTGTGAATTCAATTAATTCTATAGAAATGACACTTGTGACAAAAGCTGCTTTAAGTGAGTCAGACACGTCAGATCTTGAGATGTGAACGACACTTAGATATGAAATTATACACAGTGCACATTATATATTAAGCATATTCCTGGTTATGAAACATGGTAAACGCAAAACAGCTAAAATTTGACGTGCAAAACGGTTCATAAGAAACCTGTTCCACATACAAAGCTGTCATCGTTCTGCTTATTCAGAAAAAATAAATACCAGTCACCCCATACATCTTTGCATTGACTATCAGCAGGAGGTCTTTTTACTGACCACAGATGTCTACTTTAATGATCTCTCCGAGCACAGAAAGGACAGGAAGGGGACGTCTGCTCACTAATTCATCGACAGCCTTTGTGTTGACAGGACATCAAACTGAGATCTGCAGAGAGCTGTTAGCCGCTGTTCGCTCCCCAGCAGTGAAAGACTGAATCCATTCTCCTCAGTCCACAGCGTCACATCTCGTAGCCTGATATCATCTTAAACAAGCACAAACTGAGCACTGGCATCAGTGTGCAGAGGCCCTTTTTCACTCCATAAAACACTGACACTCACTAACATCTGGCTGTTATCTGTTGTCTTGAGTGTGAAAAGATGAAGCTGCCAATCATTCCTCGGTCAAATGACACTGCAATAGACTCATGTAGTGAAGAGGACGGCTAACTTTCCCTGTGTCCTCCATTTTCACAGCAAAACCTAACATGACTGTTTTATAGATGGGCCTTTAAAGGTGTTTAAAAGTGATTCTAATGCCAAGCTCTTCTCACAGCGCCCTCTGCTGGACCATGCAGTAATTACTAAAGACTGGCTGATGTGCTTCTAGGCTTTCTAGGAGTTTTTAAACATATTTGTTTATATTTGGTCGACGATGGATAAAAAGTAGAGCAAGTTGTCCTTCAAATGGATGGTCGAGGGTCCAATTTCCGGCTTTACTAGTCGACATGCTGATGTGTCCCTGGGCAAGACACTTGCTCTTGTAGGTGCTCCTGCTGGCCAAATGTGTGAGTGAATGGGTGAATGGCAAAAATTAGTGTGAAGCAGCTTTGAGTATTTTTTACAATACAGACCGTTTACCATATCCAAATTTCAGATTAAAAGTGACAACCCTACGTCTTCCCCCGAACATGCAAACATGCCTGTGGTCACCATGGTGCTGTTAAAGCATAAATGCTGTGACTACACTTAAGTTTTATACCTCTGTGCTTACAATGATAGTCCTGTGAACCAGCCCCTAGCCACCATGCAGGACTGCTAAGTGTGTGCTTTTTTTAATCAGTTATTATCCATCCATTATTAATGCACAACATAAAAATGTGTAAAAAGGAATAGTACTTGTAAATGAACCACATGGTTAAATCCTGAACATGAAACAAATTAAACAATGGAGTTGTGGGTTTCATCTCCCTTTTCCCCTTTTCTGCTATGTTAACCCATTGCTCAACTTCTGCATGAGATAGAGATGCACAAAATTATTGGCTTTAAAAAATATTATGGGATATCGGCTAACGCAGGAGTATGCAAACTATTGTGTTGATTTAACTACAGAAGAGACTAAATGACCAATGCAGTTGTGTGGACATTTTTCTGAAGTTACCGCAGCAGTGTCCGTCATGGCAGACATACGGAGCAGGAGTTACTATTTTTTCTAGTGTGCACTCTGTCCGACAAAAATGCCAGCAATCTGTGTTCTGTGCTGGAATATTTGTGCATCATGATTGGATTGGCTGGTGCTCGCGCTGCACTGCCCCTTGACTTCCCTCAATAGCTGCTACATATAGCCCAAATGGAGCAAAATAACAGATCCACAAGGTGATGTTTTATTCAAAGTCACAATTTGAAACCACACAAGAATCATATCAGTTAAAATCTATAAACAAGGTAAGTAATGACCTGAAGTGTGACAAAATAATATCGCAAATCAAATCGCATTCACAATATCGCAAGGAAAAAATGAGCTCTACATGCCTCCTCATTTAAGGAGAATGAACTGTGTTCCATTCGAAGCCTCTACTGCATTCGTGGTTCGGTCTTTACTAACGAGAAGAAAAATAAAGAATAGGGAGAAACATTTGACTTGACAAAATGTGATGATGTTGAAATAAGATGCAAAAAGCCATCTCGTTTACCCGTCATTATGTTAAACAAACACAAGGCACATAATTAGCTGTCGTTAAGCTCTGTGTGATGAATTGGGTTTTGTTATTACTTTTCGGTTCTCTTTCACAAACAGCTTCCTCTAATAACCCACTGATGAATATAGCTTTCATGGTTTTTCCTCCTTTTTCACATCACATCTCTGAAGGCCATTGTCTTAGCTTATTCAGAAGCCTAGTGTGCAGGAAACAGTCTGCTGGGGCTCACGCTCAATGAGAGGCAGAGGAAGACATCACCATAGCCCATGAACCACCTTTAATCATTCATCCAAGAGCCATAATTGACTGCAGTGAAAAGTGACACTTGTGTCTCTGTGGGAATCCATTATTTAAAACGCCTATCTGTCACTGCCGCAATAAGCTATTCAGCTGCCTGTTAACTGCAATGTGTAGTTTTGAGTGTTCGTGTGTGTGTGTGTGTGTGTGTGTGAGAGATACTGTGTGATGGCTCTTGGTGTGTTATTGTTTGTCAAAGAGTGAATGCAGTTCATTGCATCTTTACGTTATACTCCACTCCTTGTTTGGATGAATAATAAAAAAAAAACATCCTTGAGAAATAAGTGTTAAAGGTTCTTCTTCAATAACCTTTCTCCACTTTTCACCAGAGTAGTGGTGCAGTGCAAGATGATGCTACATAGATGTGATCACATGTTGAAACTATATGACCTTAAAGGTCCCGTGTGTAAAACTTATGGCATATTTCTACTATATATTACTCTGCACGGTTTGGTTGGTTTTCCATTACTATACTACCGCCTCAATGTGGGTGGGGATATCACAGCCGAATGAAACTGCCGGGACTTTGCTTTATTAGCGACACGTACAAACTATTGACTAGTGACTTGTAATGCAGTTGTTTTCGATGTACTGAATCATGAGAATCAGTCAATTAAAAAGATTTGTTCAGTACCTCTGTATACATCACAGACTCCTCTGTTAAATTGTGAGATTTTAGACATTTCCTTGCAAAATGTGGGAGGTTCACCCACGTTTTCAAGATTGTTATGTCATTTTAACTGAATTGGTCAGTTTGATTCTTGTGCCTCCTCCAGTGACGGCACTCAATCAGTGCACGGCAGTCTGACGGCGTTGCGCATAGTATTGGCTCAGTTCGCTCGGAACCTTGCCTGAGCAGGTACTAGAAAAGTACCTGGTACTAGTCAGCTGATTGGGTGACAGAAAAGCGTCACTCTCTTGCGACAGTGGCAGTCTTTTCTCATACAAAGCTTGACCAAGTAAAGGTACGGTTCTCAGTGGAAACCATTCCAAACCATACCGTACTGTACCATGATGGAAACACGCCATAATGGTGAGACTGCAGATTGTTACAAATGAAAGACCCCTACACTCACCACCACCTTCCATTCCCAAGTTTGATAGGATACTACAGTGGCCTTCACATACCAGAAAGGATGTCACTCTTCTTCATTTGTGCAGTAAGCTTCTGCTTGAAAATGTAAAACACACACTATCTGGTTTGTCTGTTATCAGGGCTGCTGTAGAAACATGTTGGAGTAAGATGGCAGCCACTATAAAGCAAGGCACTTTTGTATATAAAAAGGCTTTATATTGTAAGGCTATGAAAACCAAACTGTTTTTATTAGATTTTAGACATTAACATAAGTATGGGTAATGTATTCAGTCTCTGCAAATAAACTCTCCAAAATATTCCACACTGGACCTTTGAGTTGTCGCAGCTACTAACAAAAATGCCTGTGATTATTTCCCACATCTCGATGTGTCGTCCTGAATGTCTAATTTGTCCCACCATTGATCCAGAACCTAATATCAAATCACATCTGAGCCAAAAAAAAAGATAAATTCAATTATTCATTCTGACACAATAAAGTGTGCAAAAAGTGAAAGGATCTGAATACTTTCCAAGGCCAGAGAGTTAGTTCTCTGTAGGGATCTTCTCATCACTGCCACTGATCTGCTTTTACAGAAACAATGAGTTACCATTTAACTGACAACAAAAAAGCCTGTGTCTAATGTCTAAACTTGCACTGTAAAATGTTGTGTTTTACATTTAGATGAAATCATGTTGTCAAAAAATATTGAAATACAAGCATGTCCTGCTTAACAAGGGCATATATTCTACAATTTTCTGTTAAACACCAAGCCAATGGTCAGACATCGGGTGTTGATGAGCGTCAATTGGCATCTTTGTGGTTTCTCCCACCTCATTGTTGGAACGTTGGTGGCTCTTTTTTTTTTCCATCTTTTTTTAGCCTATTCAGCATGTTGACATGGAAGTGAAGGCTGTTTGGTGGAAGAGAAATCACTGTGACACAAGACAGAAAAACCAGTGACAAAACCAAACAAGTACAGTTATAAGCTGCAGTTGAAAATGTCCAAAAATGCACATCAATCCTCTCAAGATGCTTCGTGATATAGTTGTATCGGCGAGAAGTTCAAGTGTGTAGGAAAAGTTTGTTATCGGTTGTTTAAATGACACAATGTATATGGTACTGGCTAAAGTCTTCTAAATACAACTATTTTGCTAAAATCTGACGAAACAGACGCAACATGGGACGATGCTTTATTCTGTTTTGATTGCTGTTCAAACTCTGCCGTTTGCTTTATTTTTCCCAACATTTACCTTGCACTGAACCACAAATACAGTATCTATACTGGGCTCAGTAAATCAGCCTCACCTTAAATAGGTGATGCAACATAAATAACCCATCGAACGAATCGGCGCGCTGAGATCTATCTCCCGCCTTTCTCTTCGGACATACCATCGGAGTTTATCAGCGTCTTTTGAAAACCGAATCACAGCCGACTGTACACCTCGGCTGCGTGCTGGATGCTGCGTGGTCATTATTAGAAACATTTGCCCGAGTTGCTCGGAGCAGCACTTCAATGATGCATGTGAATGAGCTCCTGTTTGCACAGACGATATTTAAGTAGCTCTTCACCACAGGATCCCCCTCCCCTCATTATCTGGAGTGGGAGTGTGGGAGAAAGGCAGAAAGGCCACACAGACAAAAACAAGGGCAGCATATGGATTATTATTTGTATGTGCTTTTCAGACAAAGGTTAACAGCAGGTGCGCTTGTGTATGACCAGCTTGATCTGTGCTTTTAAGCTGGGCATGGTTGTGTTTTTGTTCCAACAAGATAAATGCCAGAGTTATGAAGCACCAAACAGTCTGTGGAGCAGCACTCACATGCACTGTGATTTAAAAATCATAATTTTTGCTCTGCCCCCCAATAATCCACAGCACTTAACCAGCCTGTTACTTTTTAACGTTTCATGTAAACATGGAAAATGTTACGCGTGTTCATTGTGAACCCGGAAAAGTACTTCAGTGTTTTGGTGAATGGTTTAATACACGTCAAATCAAATTTTATAACAGCAGGAGGAGGGAAGCACAGTGAGATGTTAGAGACCAAACGGTCACACTGTTCGAATGAATGTGATTTGATTGGCTGGTGCTTTAAATTAAATAAAACACAAGCAAAGTGAAGCAAGGAATCCATATTGCAGATTAGCAACATATGACATGGCTCGATTAAAAATTCATTAACTACTTTCGGTCTTATGGGGACATTCTGGTGCATTTTCACGGATAGTACGTTTGACACGATAAGGAAAAACCAGCTGCTTTTTGAGCTCTGAGCCTAAACGTAACCACAGTCATTACCAGGAAATGCTTATCATCATCATTGTTTTCTTATTTTGGCGGACATGCAAATAAGTAACCTAATTTTGGTTGTGACACGTGAACTCACACATAGAGTATTTGTGGTTTGCAGAAACATGTGATTCTGAAGAGTGGATTAACTTGCGCCTACTGTTTTTTTACACCCACTTTTCACGTGTATGTGAGCATTATGCACGTTTATATCTAAAAGGTAGGACTCTGGTTTGAGCTTCTACAAATCTGAAAAATATTCCCCTTTTTGCCGAATTACTCGAGTCCTCTTTTTGGCTCTTGTTGTCGCCCTCTTTTCACTTTTATGTCGGCTACAAAAATGGCTCTAATATCAAAATTTACAGGCAGCAAATAGGCAATTTAACTATCCTATATTTAACTTAATGACAAAAGTGTCTCAGGCACACAGATTGGCACGTACCCCGGAGTAAGAGGCCTCTCTCATCTCCAGGACTGCAGTGAGCCAAATGCCTATTTATTAACCATCTGACAGATAAAGTGGAAGCCACGAGAAACCGTTTCTTAAAATTCCACTGTTCTTCCAGATTTCAAACATCTGATGTGCTCTGCATGGAAAACCCCTGAATCCCTTCGCTGACAAGACATGTAGCTTCAATTTGCTTTCTGTAAACAGGCAGCTGGCACATTAACATCACATATACAGTCGCCTCCATCTGCCAACTATTGATATCATCTTTATAGTGGAAGAGACATTTATTTATTTTAGCTTAAATGGATGCACTTTTTTAAGTTTTTAACAGATTTTGGCATCCTCTAATAAACAAAACCAAAGCTAGTGGCATAAAAACTGCTGTCATTTTCTACTGTACATAGCTGATCATAAAATAGAAAGGTTTTCTCACCGGCAGTTCCCTGCTTCACCTACCTTTATTAATGCAGCCAGAATTATCACTTAATATCTTCTTATCTGTATATTGCTGGTTCAATAAATATTTTATATCTCAATATCTAAGTGAAACTAATTACCAGGATAATCTATTCTTTATTTTGCAGTAGCAATGTTAGTTTTCACCCATTTAAGTTGAGTTTTAATGGTTTCTTGATGACTGTTCAGGTAGTAGTGAGTGCTAAGGATGTAGTGGAATGTAGGGCTGCAACTAGCAATTATTTCCATAACCTATTCATCTGTCGAGTATTTGTGTGGTTCAAAAATGTCATCTTACAGTGCCTCTTTTAATGGAGATCATCAGTCCATTACTGGAATCAAAACATATAAACCCTCATTTCCTGTAGGTTTCACGTTTCGTATTTAACTTTTACTTCCTCACACAGCCACTTTTGTTTTGTGTCCTTTGGAAATTGCCTTCAGAAGTGCTTTATTTCCCCCGAGTGCAGAGGTCACGAAGAAGTCGAGTCAGCTAATTAATGTTCCCCCACGTGGACAAATGCGCGATACAGAAAAAAAATTATATATATACATATGCATATATGTATATATATATATATACATATATATATGTACAGTATAAACACACACGCAGAACAACATTTTAAAGGAGCTCAAATGTTAGTGCGTTTTAAGACCTTAAATGTCACCATAATTCATTCCGCTATATGTGAAAAAACATCCCTCATTTGCTGCTCTGAAGGAGTAAATCACACACAGACTCCCCTTTCACTTGTGCACTCACTCTGCTTCAATGCACACACACGTAGACACAACCCAGTCTCCTGTGAGTGGCAAGCAGCAGTCACGAGGAGAGAATGTGTGAGGGGAGGATGACACAGCGTCCATCTCTCTTTCTCTCTTTTTCTCTTGCTCATGTCTCTGTGAGGCTGGGAGGACGGAATTTGTGTGTTTGTGTGGGAGCTTCATGTAGATTTATGCCACAGTGGGTTGTTATTTTCTGAGATTACAAGATGGAGGAAAGAAATGTTCTAATAACAGGATTAATGTCAGATTGTGCAATTGTTATTATTATTATTATTTTTTTATATTATTTTATTTGTTAATAATCTTCCAATTAAACATCTACATTTTTCATTTTTAAAATGTAATATACTGACACTTTTAAGCTTAAAAACATTGCCTGAACAGATATTTTTTTAGTTGTAAAGCAAATGTGAACTTCATATTAGAAAATAACCCATTAAATACGTTTACATAAATTCATACAGCAAATTAATATAATAAGCGCTCAAGTAGTACAATTATTTTACTGTAAATAACAGTTTTGATTATGTATTTGTGTTGGAACTAAGTTAATGTTTGCAGTTTATTTGCATCACATCCTCGTTTGTGTCAGATCTGTTTTCACCAGGTGGGAACAGACATCCAAATTAATCACACAGAGCGGGCGCATTTTTCCTTTACCTCCCACAACCCGGGTTCTGAAGTTGCACACTGATTATTCAAACATGTCTCTGGCTGTCGCCTTTGCACAGAGCTGCAAGGAAGGCAAACGAGGTGATGCAGATGAAACGGCGGCTGATAGTGTGTTGTGATGTGACAAGTTGTGTGGATGCAAGTCATATGTTGCACAGAATTTCAGTTCCTTAGAATAAGTACCTTTATGAATATGGCATTTATAGCTTTTGTTCAAACAAATAATTTTACTACAGGAACAACCCACACAGTTTGTTTGTCATGTCCAGCCTTGCACATGCAGTTGTAATTAGCAATTTAAAGTATACATTCTATCATTTTTAGGGAGGCTTAGCCTTAGCCTCTTTGTATCACAGCATCTAACTTTCCTGTCTCTTGTGTCTCCTTCCAGCCATCAGACCCAGACAACATGCTGGGACCATCCCAAGATGGCCGAGCTCTACCAGTCTCTGTGTAAGATTCATAACACGCTCACTGACTCAGTTAGACTATTCTTGTTCTTGTAAAGTCAGAACATGACGTTAGTCGTGTTCACCAGCCCCATAATCTTGGTCATGGTCAATCGCCCCAATGACTGGCTGTTGCGACGTGTACAATATTCAAAAGATGTGACGCTTTCCAGGAGCTGCACAGGCTCTGATTTGAAATTTGATCCAAGAAATGACATGACAAAAAAAACTAATGACATTGTTGGTGAATGTATACATTTTTTATTAGTTCATTTTTCAACTATAGTCCTTAACATCCCCAATTTCTAACTGTATCTGTTCTCCGTTCCTCTTTCCCTCTGTAGCCGACCTGAACAATGTCCGATTCTCGGCCTACCGGACAGCCATGAAGCTCAGGCGCCTGCAGAAGGCTCTCTGTTGTAAGTTTTCTCAGTCTACAGCACTTTATTAGCACTTCATTATTATTATTATTAGATTCTAGTTCCACTCTTGAGTAAAAAGCCAATATGACACCAACAATCACATCACAATCAATCATCATTAACTGAAGCTTCTGACTGATAACCTCAGGATTTTACTGAACAGTGCTTTGCTGCAACATGATTGGCTGGTTTAGTGTTTGCCTGAAAACAGATGTACTGGTGTTCCTAATAAAGTGCCTGGTGACTCATTGATGTATATGTAACCCTGCTGTATGTGTCATATAGGGTTTTTGTCCTTTGTTTCAAGTGTAGCTCTCGCTCCATCATAAGTGCCTCTCTCATTGTGTTCCAGCCCTCCTACACGCCTCCTTTGTTCTTCTTTGTCCTTCACCTCCCGACTCCTCTTTCTCTTCATTTCCATATCGTCCTTCATCTCCATCGTCTCCTTTTCACTTCCTCTCCTTCTCTGCTATCCTCTTTGCCTCTCGCCTCTAAGAGACCGCGTGTGTCTGTCCATATGTGTGTTTACTCATCGCTCTCGTCTCTCGCGGGTGGATCTGGAGAGAGTGGGGGAGCCTACGAGCTGTTATGTGTGTGTGATATGTTTGAGGGCGTATAGCTGGCTGCAGCCATATAGCACAGAAGCACTATTAATGTTCGAGTTCTTAAAATAAAGAGGTTTGCTGGTTAACCCTGATGACGGCTGCGTGGTGGTTGAAAAATCTTTTTTTATTTGTTTTTAGTGGAGTTTTCTTAGTCAGTCCTCTTCAGTTCTTCTCTGTCTTCCCTTTACGGTGATTGTTAAGGGTTTTTTTTCAATGTGATTGCGTGAGGTACTGAAATACAGTAAGCAGTACTTACTCTCCTGCACCAGAATACATAGAGAAAATCATACTTTTTACCTTGTGATGAGACGGAAGCTGCTGCTTTACTGCACCTCTATAGTTCTATTCTGCATTATTCAAGATTGATTTGAGTGATCGTAAAGGAAAGTGTATCATCTGCGTAGAACAATAATGAAGAAAATGAGTGTCAACTTCGAGGGGGCAAAAAGGTACTACACTCAGTAAGTTTATTTTTCACAGTAGGAAATTAACATATATTACTAATTTCTTGCCTGTTCTTTGCTTATTTTCAAGTTGTGGTGGTTTCCTTGGAAGCTGCTCTCGTTGTTGATCAAAAACAAATATAATTTGAAAGTGTGAGGAGTTAAACAGGGTTGAATATTATATCAGACTGGCTTATTTTCTGTATTAATCATGGAACAAACTGTGCCAGTTATGTTTGAATGAGGCATGACGTGTTTGATCTCATTGTCCCCACTTGACAATGCTTTAATGGTATACTGCGCAGCCATAGTCTTACCGTTACTCCTTTCCTTTCCTTTGGTTCTTTATCTCCATCTTGTTTCTGCGCAGCAGCATTCAACACAAGCAATTATTATTAATGTCTGAATTGCAGCCTTCATCCCATCAATTGAAGTATGATCTATTCCGCTGTAGATTAGCCGTATGAATTATGATTCAGGCATTCATTTCCCTTCTTTTCCGCTTTGCCAGAATCATTTGGAGTGAGATGGGCCTTTCCTTAGTGTTGAAGCACTTCTCTGCTCATTTTCTGTCCTTTAATGGACTTCATGAATGATGAAGATGAATAATGTGATACTCTATACATCCCTTGAGGGAAGTCCCCTTCTTTCCTTGAGCAGCTCTGTGCCGGAGGACACTCAGAAGTGTCCAGTCTTGCTGAAGGACAGTCTGGTCATTTCAGATGAGTGTGTGTGTGTGTGTGTTTCCAAGAAATCACAGTTGCCCTCCACTGTCTTTGTGTCTGTAGTGGACCTGCTGAGCATGCCGGTGGCGTGCGAGGTGTTCGACCAGCACGGTCTAAAGCAGAACGAGCAGCTGCTGGACATCTCCCAGCTGGTCACTTGTCTGACCAGCCTGTACCAGCGACTGGAGCAGAGCCATTCCCACCTCGTCAATGTCCCGCTGTGCGTCGACATGTGCCTCAACTGGCTGCTAAACGTCTACGACACGTACGGGCACATGTACTACACACACAAAGAAATTCCTCCCATTATTGTAGTGACAACTATTCTAACGTGTTGTGTTGTTGTGTGGTAGTGGACGCACCGGAAAGATCCGGACTCTGTCATTCAAAACTGGAATCATCTCACTCTGCAAAGCTCACCTGGAGGATAAGTACAGATGTAAGTCCATAAGTTTTTTATAAGTGAATTATCTTTCCATGTATTTATGAAATAATCTTTATTAGATATTTTTTATTTGCTGTTATTATGTCATCAACATACAGTATTTGCAGACATCTTGGGTTTTCGGAAACAGCAGAACAGTGTAACAATGATGTAATATTTCAATTATTTAACTGCACAGTGTGTCATTTCTGTCCCTAAGGGTCGAGGAACACAATCATAAAAGATCATGGGAATTTAGTTGTCTTGTTTGGTTCCTCTGTGCATTTGCTCTCCGTGGTGAGAGCTTTGGCAGCAGAATGCGCAGCAAATGACTGCAAGTCGTCGAGATCCATTAGTGACAAACAAAGTAAAATGAAAAAAAAAAGACAACACATTAGCTAACTTGTATCACTGAATATTTCATTTCTCACTTTGATGTTTCATAACGGGGTTTCCTTAGAGGTTATATCAGAGACAGTTCTGGAGATGACATCATTAAAAGGGGAAATTCAGATTTCTATGGAATTAGCGAGTGTTGGAAACGTTTTGGGTCATGCAAGTACACTACTTTTTACATTTTTAGATATTTGAATGCTCAATTAATACAAATGTTATATATTTTAAAACTTGTATAATTAATTACAAATAAAAATCTACTTATTACGCTGCAGTGTCCACAGTGTTTGATGTTTATACTGAAAACACAAAGGCAGACTAATAGCTACTTAAAACAAACAAGACAAATCATGCTGCTGCCACATTTTTCTTCTAAACCTGCAAAGTTAACCAACAAAATAAAATATTTTAGGTCTTCTCCTGAATCTTGTTCTGTAATTATTAACTTATTAGACTTACACCTCTCCCTTTCGCAGTTTTGTTCAGACAGGTTGCCAGTGCCACCGGGTTCTGTGACCAGCGTCGCCTTGGCCTCCTTCTACACGACTCCATCCAAATCCCCCGGCAGCTCGGCGAGGTCGCCTCGTTCGGCGGCTCCAACATCGAGCCCTCAGTCCGCAGCTGCTTCCAGTTTGTGAGTGAAACACAGACACACACTCAACTGTTTCACTCTCGAGTTAGCAATCCAGTTTGACCTCATACGGAGTCATAGAACGTAGTAATGACAGTACACACTAATCATCGTCACAACATTTTCATATGCTGCACTTGAACAGATGTCAAATTGCACTTTTGCCTCAAGGCCCCCCCACATGAAGGCTGTCTTTTCCCAGAGCCGTACCAATCAGCATAACTCAAGGGATAGTTCAATGTTTTCATTCAGTGTGATTCTATGCCTGTTAATGTCTACTGTAACTGCTTTATCTCATTGTTAGTCTGCCTTTTCTGACCGGAAACTGTGGTATTTGCTTAGTAAGCATGCACAACACAGTCAGCACTATGCATCAGTACTCAAATATAATATATACAGTACATCAAAAAACTCCCCTCACCAAGAGCTGAGCTGCATGAAAAAGGCCAAAAAAGGAAAAAAGTTTGCGTGTGTGGCAGGAGATGTAAGTGAACAGCAGGATCAAACAAATCATCTCTTTCTCTGCAAAGATGTTACTTAAATGGAAACAAGGACATCCTTATCTCAACCAAATGGGGCAGAATGTAGAATGTAGGTCTAGAGGATACAGTACATACAGTGTGTAAATGAAATATCTGGATTCAGTGATTTCTAGAAACTGTCACCAACACAAGGCACTAGGCCAGTAAGCTGCTTTCTCCTTGCATTTTACAGTAATCTCTCAGCTTCACAGTCATCCATTCTGTTCAAATCATATTTCATTTGACTTATTTACACCATGCTTCCTGTAACATTGTCTACACAGGCCAACAACAAACCAGAGCTGGAGGCCGCCATGTTTCTTGACTGGATGCGTCTGGAGCCCCAGTCCATAGTGTGGTTACCAGTCCTGCACCGTGTGGCTGCTGCTGAGACCGCCAAGCACCAGGCCAAGTGTAACATCTGCAAAGAGTGTCCCATCATAGGATTCAGGTCGGTGAAGTTGTACCATCACGAAATAGTTCATCTTAATGTGCCATTAGTATTAGTATTATATATTTAACTAATATTGTCTATAGGGCACATAGACGACATGAATACAGTCGGTCCAAGCACAGAGCCCTGCAGAACTCCATGTCTAACTTTCATCATGAACATGTAGAAACTGAGAGTGATATGATGAACTGGACTGAACAAGACCAGCATGGCTCCTTTAATGCTAATTAAATGTCCCACTCTTTTTAAAAACAAATCCATCGAGTGGATGATTTGCGGTGAAATTGTTGTCCATATCCTTTTGATTTCCTAAGGATAAAATGTGTAAATGTTTTCCCGCATCACCGCATAGTGTGAAATATCTCAACATTGACTTGTGCTTGTCCAATAGTTCAGTTCAAGGCCAAATATCTTTATGTTTGGCTGCAATTAACACATTTTGCCATTGTGTTTGCTACAAGCTCACAGAGCAGCTGAAAATATCATCGAGATCCATCTGCAGAACACAACGTTTCCACGTGTAAAAGCAAACACAAAAGAAAAAAAATGTGGTTTCAAATAAGAAAACATATCCCTGTCGTGATGCCCATCACGTGCTCGTACATAACTTACACATCTAGCATTTTGTTTTGTATTATTATTCCAGCAGAACCTCATTAACTTCACCCGTTTGATGAATGAGATTGCTCTCTGTCACCAGAGTGGAGCTCCATCTGCAAAGACGCTTGTAAACGTATTCATTGCCTTAATCTAATTCAGTAGCACGGCAGTAAAATGGCACACTGGTACATATGAATGATTGATGATGTGATTATGATGACAGAACCGCAGTCTTGTTTGTTACCACAGCACTTAAAATACTGATGGGACCCAGGAGTTGGTCGGCTGGAAGGTTGGGACCTGTAAAAGGAGGCGTGACTCCTCTTTTGTTGGTTGGCCCCTTCACGACAAGAGCAGTGATAAATTTGAATAGAGTCTCAAAGCCAGAAAGTAAATTTCTCATTTAGGTACTAGGCTGAGAGAAATTGAACTGCTTCAGCTCTGTAGAAAACAAAGCTGTAAATTTCCTCCTTTGTCTTCTTTGCCTCTCCACCCTCTTTTTTTTTTCTACTGCTTTCTTCTTTTATTACATTTCCCCCTCCCACTTTTGCTCTCCCTCTGCTTTATTCTTTGACTTCCATCGTCTTTTTTTTTATCTCTCCCCAGATATCGGAGCCTGAAACATTTCAACTATGATATTTGCCAAAGCTGCTTCTTCTCGGGTCGTGTTGCCAAGGGACACAAGATGCAGTACCCCATGGTAGAGTACTGCACTCCGGTATGAATATTACTATATTCTTCTCTGAAACATGTAAAGGAAACTGTCAAAATATTTCTCTTTATCTATGTCTGGTTTTGAGCTGTGTTTATAGAGTAATCCAATTATCAGCAATTCTATTTTTTTTTTTTTACTTTGATGAGCTGAGAAATGGGTCTTGTGTGTCACTTCCTGTATTCAGCTGTCTTGAATGTGTTTGTTCATGCACAAATTAAAAACAAGATATTTGGTAATTACAATAACAGAAACAGAATAACATGATTAATATATGTGTTACATTCTGACATAAACAGAAAATGACATATCAGATTAAAAACAAATTATGTTTATTACATTATTACACAGTGTTTTAGCAGCACTGCACTCTGCGTCACTGCATTAAGCAATATACATAATATATACCCTCACCGACTACTTAATTAGGTACACAGGACACCTAATAAAGTGGCACCTGGTGTGGCCTTCTGCTGCTTCAAGCTTCCATGTGTTCTCTTCTGTATACCTTGGTTTCTATCATTTCAAACCAGTCTGGTCATTCTCCTCTGACCTCTGGCATCAACTAGGCATTTTCCCCCTGTGCATGGACATCCCATTAGGTCATCAGTTTCTGAAATACTCAGACCAACAACAAACTTGCCAAGTTCAAAGTCACTTAAATCACCTTTCCTCACATTCTGATGCTCACTTTAAATTACAGCAGGTTGTTTTTGCCTTGTTTACATGTTTAAATGAATTGAGCTGCCATGTTGGATAAGATTGGACAGGCAAACCTAATAAATTGGCCACTAAGTGTCCATTTGTTTATCATTCATGTGTTTTAATGACAGTTGTCCATGCATACAGATCGTGTTTGATCATTTGTTTAATTCATTATTTTGAATGAATTGCATTTTACTTGTCTCTGTACAGACGACATCAGGGGAGGATGTCAGGGATTTTGCCAAGGTACTGAAGAACAAGTTCAGGACCAAGCGTTACTTTGCGAAACACCCACGCATGGGCTACCTGCCGGTCCAGACAATCCTGGAGGGAGACAACATGGAAACGTGAGTCTCTCTCATGCCCGCGTACACACACACACACACACACACAATCAAAGTAAACAGGTTTTATTGCAACAGATATTCAAAACAAGCCTTTAAATTCATGCTTAATTTAAACCTGTAGACACAGGATAAAACACACATATGCAACAGAAATATATAGATATATAAGTCTACATGTTGACGCAGTGTTGTGCGTGTTCTCATGTTTGTTGACTTCACAGTATAAGCCATAGATTTAGGAAGTAGACAAAACTAAATGTAGAGGAGCTGGTCTCATTTTTGTAAATCTGCTGCCAATAATGATATTTGGGATTAAAAAAGGAATTTCTTAAAAGTGATACTTGGTTGTATGGGGGTACTGACACTTAGTCAGCACTAACCAGCCTGAGACATGAAGGTTGCTAGTCAAAAAACAGGACTTTTTGTAAATAAAAATAGAGAGAAAATGACTATTTTTAGCTCACAGAGGAGCAGCTGGTCTACTGCTGCCTTGCATCACTGAAGTTCATCTAAGGGTTGTAAACACAAATTTGAACTTAGTGATGGAGGCAGCAGTGGATCAGTAACGCCTGTGTACATCACATGTTTTGTCGGATCAGTAATACATGCCTCGTCAACAACAACTGTTTGTTATTTGTTCTGTAAGTATGTGAGAGAGTGTGCCCATGCTTGTACGTGTTCTCTCATACTCCATACTACAACTCCCACCATGCTTTGCTGTGCAGTGTCCTTCCACTTCCTGTGTCATCATCTCACGTTTTTTTGTCTTGCAGTCCTGTCACTCTGATCAACTTCTGGCCCGTAGACCATGCGTGAGTACTTGGCTCACACACACACACACACACAATACCTGTTCATTCATTTTCCGGTGGACACATGCGAAGATACATGAGTTTCTTATCATTGTATTAACAAATTTATAGACAAACGTTTGTACCCCCACACACACATGCACACACATGCACACACATGCTCACCTCCATCCATCTAATTAGCCGTTTGTGTTTGCGGTGACTTTACATCTCACAGTTTTTTGCCTCATGTCACCACACCGCCACTCATGAAACATGTCATTTAAACTTGCCTACATCACCATAGCTTACTACATTATTATGAACTGTATTTAAATAGTTCCATTGTATTCTAATACAGACTGGAGTGGGTGTAGCTTTCGCATCAGTCAAGATGCAGCAGTTTAAGTCTCTGACCTGGATCTTTTTAATATCCAGGGGTTACTTATTCATCAGCTTTTTATCTTCAGGTAAAAACACACTGATATTTGACCAGATAAAACCTCTAAGTGTCAAGATGCCCTTGTAAAAAGGAAACATCCTATTAAAGCACCTGACTTTAAGTCACCTTGCCCTCAGCATACGGGGTGTGAGATCTTAGATCTGAAGCCACTTTTGAAGTGAAGGCAAATGTATTCCATGTTGAGAGAGCAGGGTACAATCGAAGAGCTTATTTACAAAGCATTCCACTCGGTCACACATCTGTGCCTTGTACTGTCGCTCCCTTCACGGCACTCCTGTGGAGTTCTGTGTGTGTGTGTGTGTGTGTGTGTGTGCGTGCACTGGGAATAATGAGTCCCTCCTGGTAGCACTCATGAGCTCTACCTCTCCTTTTTTTTGTCTGCTTCTCTATCTCTCACAGGCCCGGATCGTCCCCGCAGCTCTCTCATGATGACACACACACACGGATTGAGCACTACGCCAACCGGTAACACACTCTCTGTATTTAGCAGCGGCTCCTCACAGTGTTGCCAACAGGATGCAGGGATGTAACCTGCGCTCTGCTTGTTACGTTCCCTGCTGCCGTCCTCAGCCCTGCGAGTGCCACAGATAATGGCTCCTCCAGAGAGCCCTCCCATACACCACAAACACTGTGACTGATGTGATTTGGAATAATGACTTTGGGGAAAAATACTAAAACACACTCCCTATAGTCAGTTGACTGTCTTCTCCCCAACTGTGTTTTTGCTGCTGGTAAATCACAGGGGAACAGTTGCCCCAGTTTTGTGCTGACAAAGTTCTGGGGAACTTTCAGTCAACAGTTTTGTGATCACTGCACTGAAAAAATTAGTAAAAGTTGATTATTAAAGCGCTTTTAAAGACAGAGATCTTGAAATGGGGTTGTATGAGGTACTGACACATACGCAGCGCCGACTGTGTGACTGGTTCTCGCAGTCGGTGCAGACTACGTGTCAGCACCCCATACAACCACACTTCAAAAAACCTGAAATATCCCTTTGAAGCTGTTGGAGATTATCAGAGGTGTTTATGAGCTGATTATGTACTGGTGAAAGCTCCTCCACCCACCGGGGTCTTAAATTCATCACAGTTTGATGTTGAAATCAATGACAGATGGATAATAGCGCTTCCTGCTCCTGTTTGCAACTGGGAGTGTTCGTGTTAGTGAATTAGGCTGAATAATCTTCTTAAATGCTAACACTGATGATTCATGCATAATGCCATATACAGTCAGTCCAAAGTGTCTTTGTTTTTGCTTGTCTTTTTGGCATGTTAGGGAATATAAAGGTAGGATTATAATATTGGATAGTGCATGATGTGCAAAAAGTTACACAAAACGACAAAAACAATGACGGATGACTGTATGTGTCAATGCTTTGAAGGAAGCTTATGCACGATTGTTGATAATGTAAAGATAGGGAATGGGATACCTTGACAAAAACTTTTTTTATCACAAGGCATTTGGTAATGTGTAAGTTTCTGTGCTTCATCAAAGGTCCAATCTGCAACCATAATGTATGCATCAAGTTACTCAAGAGTCCAGGGCTGGCTCTTAGTCATGCTGGAGTAGTTTAGCATCTCATAGAACTCTTCAATTTCAGAAATACTAGACCAAAATTCACCCTGGTCTTATCTCTCTCATTTTTATCCAAAAAAGAGCTTCAGAGAGTCGCCTTCAGTGATGCTTCAAAAATACTCTCTGCCTCTGTGCTTTATTTTTTTTACTACTTACCCGTGTTCACGTCGCAACTATTCAAGTAGATCTTATGACCTTGTGAATATGACAAGGAGAGTCGCGTACAGGACATCCTGAACCTAGTGCTTTCAGAAAACGTAGGTAAAAGCCCACAAATGTAACATGTCAGTGTTCAAAAGTGCTCATCTTGTGAACAGCATATTTGAATACTGGATCTAGCGTTTCTGACAGGTGCTCAAACCGAACCAAAACAACAGCCACGATTACAACGCACTCCTTTACAGTATACTTACCAGAGATGACCTGATACGATACTTAATATCAGTATCACTCTGATACTGGTCAAAATCACTGCATCGGTTTAGAGATAATGTGAAATCTGTTCAAATTCAGCTGTCTCACATGGTCCACGAGGCACAGACTGTAAAAAAAACAATTAAAAAAACACAAAAGCATTTTAGCTGAGTCATGTTGTGGGCTGTTTGTATCTTCTTTATGGCAGCACAATATTTGTTTCCCAGTTTTGTCTTTGAAATTGCTTGAAATGGCTGTAGATATTAAATTCATCAGCACAAAATGTGTTGTTAACAGCTTTGTAGTTCAAAAGCTGTAAAATGACTCATGTCGGAATCAGCTACCTAGTCGTCCCTAATATTTACATGCTTAGTGTTTGTTTGCCAACAACTCACCTGCAGAATGTTGCATATTGGACCTTTAAACACACCGTTTAAAAAAGACCTCTCAGCTAATATACTGTACCACAGCAGCACTGTTGGTTTGAATGCTGAGTATGCTGCTGGAGTGATTTTTTTCAGTAGCTGGTAATGAAGATGAAGAATGTTGCAAATGCTGAGCTAAAATGTCAAGATATCCCTTTGCATAGATTACAAACTGAGCCTGTTGATGTAATTAAGTGGTGTGTTGACTTTTTGGTGAATAAGCATTCTGCAGTACAGTGTATGCACATGCAAATGTATTCAGAACATCAAGTGCACCACCACATCAGCACCGGACAATCAGAGGAGAGACACATTATTGATATTACTGTGGGAGGGAGTCGGAGCTTATTCACCAAAATATGAGCGTTCCAGTGATTCTAACTGCGCCCACAAACCCACTGCTGAGGGACAAGAAGCAGTCAAATCAATAACTCGATGAGTTCATCAAGTAGGCAATCAATCAGTCATTGAATCAGTCAGTCTCAGCACTGTTGGCATCTCTCAGTGGAGCCAGTGTGGGGTTTGAGCCACAAGCCGAGTGTTTGATCCTTGCCAGAGAGTGGCTGACACTACTCAGCGTTGCCTCGGGGCTAACACACACACACACACACATATGAATAAACCAACCCACACATGCTGATGGACACACATGCTGAGTCACACTCCCCGACCCTCTGGCCCTTGGTGGCTCTCAGCCGCTTTCGCGTCTCGATCGGCTGGATCTCAGATACCATCCAGCAGATTAAAGGGAAGGTGGTAGCGTGAAGAAGTAACATAATTAAGCTTTGAGTAGGCTGATGGCTCCCAGGCTGTGAGGTTATCTCTTGTTTCTGTAGCATGCAGCAGCTTTAGGAGGCTGGGCAGATGCCAGTCTGTCACAGTCCATCTGCTTCGATGCTCACAGCCAAGCACAGAGAGCTGATAAAACCTCCAAATCTCTTTTACTTTTCATGAAGGCACTTAAACCAGCAGGAAACTGATCTAGTGGAGAAAAAGACAGGGCAATTTAAATCTTTGGCTTTTTACTCACACGTGTTTTATCGCGATAGATCTCCAGCACTGCCAGGAGGCCTGCGCGTCGTTCCTTTAACAGCAGCATCGGTTCATCCATATTACATAACCTATTTTTTAAATACCTTAATGAACCACTGAAGCATGGAGGCATGAACAGAACTCCCCAGGTTTGAAAACACCTGCATCAGACTCCAATTCAGCGCAGTGGTGATAAACAAAAGACTGAAATAGACAGATAAACAGACAGAACAGCATTTCTACGACCGATTTTAAAACTAGAGTTACAGCACCAGGGTGAAATGCATGTATTATAAAATATAGCAGATAAAATACATAAAATATACAAGAATAGAATAGGATAAAGACGGAAAATATAAGGCAATACTACAAAAATCACTCGATGTAATATTAGAATACAAAATAACATAATAAAAAATATGAGGACATGTAAGAATAAGGAATGAACTTTTAAAATGCAACAGAAGTGCTTGAATTTGTATGCACGTCAAGTTAAATATCGATGAATACAGATACGTTACAGTAGATAAAATGTCTGGAATCTTTGCAGAAAGTGTCTAGTAGAAGAAAAACTCTTGAAAATGGGTCACTTGATAGTAGACAACGTAGTGTTGTAGTCAAGACCAAGACTAGAACTCAAGACCAGGACTAATCCACTGTATGGACATGGTCTTGGTCTTGTTAGTGTGGTCTTTACTACAACACTAAAACAAGGACAGCTCATTTAATATGTCAGAGCTGCACAGTTAAAACTAGAATGTATGAATAGCCAAACTCCTCAAGAGGTAAAGTATTATTTTTATGTGAATTGACTCTAAAAGGTTAACATTATAGGCGTCGTTCAATCAGTATGTAGCACATGGTGAGCGCTCCGTTATTACGTCCACCTTCCATAAGGGAATAGCTTCGAACTGCACTCATTAAATTCCCTGCCAAGAGTTGGACGGAAAGACTGATGCCTCATAAATATGCAGCAGGATACAGTAAAAGCCAGACATTAGCTTAGCATAAAGAGCGGTAGCGCTGAATAACAGTCAGCTTGGTTAAAATAAGTGCTGATAATGGCACAAATCAAAATGTCAAAATGTCTCATTGGTGTTTTTTTCCCCAACTTGGGATCTTTCATGTATTATTCAAACATAGTTGTAGCTTTGTGCTCCCTGTAGATACATGAACTAAATTAGACTTTTTATTATTATGTTACATTATGGAGTTGTGTTCATTAATGAGTGAAACTTGACAAAAACAAATGGCTTTTAAATATTGCTGGAGCAACGAAATGGATATTGGATTATATTCCATTGATTTCCTATCACTCGTGTGAGTAATGGCCTTGACGACATACAGTACAGTACATATAGGCCAGTCTGTATGGAATTCAGAGGTTTAGAGTAATGATTGAGACAAAACATTTCTAAACTCTGAATGTTTTCTGACCACATACACATTTCAAAGATAATGCACACAATGTTGTCCATCAGCATCCGCCACAGGTCCATTTTAGCAAACCCATATTTGTCCACACCCACACGAGTAGAGTCATTCTATGACGTCCTGACATGGTGAAGGTGCTGTAGGCGCTTACATCACTGTGAGAGAGCCTTTTGCCAGTGTTACTGTTTTTTGTAAAACGCACATGAATCATACCAAAGTCCAGAGAGAAACTCAACAATTTTTATATCCTGGCACACAGGTGTTGTTGTTCCACTGCTGCCACTGTTAGTAAGTTTAAACGTGTCACTTCTGAGTTTGAAAGGTGCCATTCGGTTTGAAAGGTGACACAAACTTGCCAAGTGAGGCAGCAGTAAACCAGCAGCTCGTGTCCCCCACAAGCTAAAAACACAGATCTGATCTTTGGACTTTCCGAGGGTTTCCAGTCAGAAAAGTCTGTCTAACAGCGAGATAAATCCACAAACGTATTTTTAAGATGTCATAGACTAGTGTTTCCGTACATCCGGCAACCACGCTTGAAAAAAAACCCAGAAGCTTTACCCTTTCATCATTCTGGGCTAAAATAATAACACCATTATGTGCTGCACCATTATTTTGCTCTCCTTTTCACACAACCGCTGTAATTGAGACACCGGGACTCAATTTCCTCCCTTTAGAATTATAGCGACATCTTCTGCCACTCGCTCTGGGAAAACCAGCTTCCACAGAGGTGGAAATTGTCAAGTTATGTAAGCCTTAAAAGGAAATCTGAAACCCACAGCTGATTCATTGAAATTTTTCCTCCAAGTTAAGCTTTGACACACGACACTGAGCTTCTAGTTAACAACCCCAGTCACGGCGGTAAAAATCTCTGAATTCTGAATGAAGGTGGATTCTCCCTCTCGAATCTGCTGATTGCTCAGATCGTCACATCGTTTTGCGACTGACTGCTCTGTTTCTTCCCCCTCTGCAGGTTAGCAGAAATGGAGAATCGTAATGGCTCTTATCTGAATGACAGTATCTCACCAAATGAAAGCATGTGAGAACCGCTTCTTGTTTGTTTTTGTCTCGCAAACTCACTGGTTGGCTTGTTGTGTATGTACTGGCTCTGTCTTCTTTGTTTCCATTGGCTGGTTATGTATGATATGATGTCAATGACGATGTTTACATGTGCACATTGTTGATCTGGTTATTACAAGCTCATATTATGGTTTTATTCTTGTTGTGTTTATCACATCCCATATGAAGACAGTGCCCTTCAGAAAGTATTCAGACCAATACAATTTATGCACACTTAAAGGGCTAGTTTAGGTTTTTTGAATGAGGTATTGACACATAGAAAACAAAAAACAGCTTGAGATACAGATACCTGATTGCGGTGAAAACATGGCTTTCAGTGTAGAGACAAGAAAACAATGCATTTCAGGTGATTTCAGCAACTTAACAAGGAAAAAATGTTCACCTACACAACTTAATCTCACACTCAAACTCTCCTTGCGCCAAAATCCATAGAGAATATCAGCTATTTTATGTGACAGACACATGAGTTGTAGATTAGGGGGGGCAATCACAGGGTACCTCAGGATGCGATATGCCATACGTGGTCCACGATACAACGGTTCTGTTAAAATATTTCTATTATAATACAATCATATAGCGATACATTACGATGTCTGAAATTCTATCTGAGATTTCAGATAGCAGGATGCTGCTGCTCCCATGTCTATACTGCGGGGAAGGCATTGTCAAAGGGATTTCTATCGTGTTCCTATGGTGTTCTATATCAACCGAAGTTGGGTTCTTTCTTGTCACCTCACTGGCCATGGGCCTTCTTGCCCACTTACTGAATTTTGCCACTGTGCTGCAGGGATCACTCAAAGCTTTAGAAAAGGATTGATAGCCTCCCCCTGAACCGTGCCTCACCACAGCTTTATTGTGAATGTCTGCAGGGAGTTTCTTAGACTTTATATCTTGGTTTTTGTTTTGACATTCAGAGTGAATTGTTGGACCTTATATACACAGGTGTGTTTCTTTCTGAACTATATCCAGTCACTCCAATTTGTGAAGGCCCAGAAACAATTCCGTTTTCATTTTGTAAGTTTGGGCTGTTGAGGATAGATTGATGGACAAATGACAACTTTATCAATTTGATATTAAAGTCTGAATACTGTGAAGACACTGCACACTTCTTTACATCGGAATATTAGCTCATGTCATCGTATTTGGGATTTAAAATGATGTCGTTGATGCCAAGCATCCCAAATACTAGTTAGTGTAAAAATGTACATTGTTCGTCTTATGATTACATATTTCTCTGTTTTACGTCTTGATTATGTGGTTCCCTCTTCTTACAATAATGCATTTTTAGTCGTATTATACAGGTTCTTTTGCATGACACAGAGAAAAGAATAGGAGAGTGGTCCAGATGTTTCAGTTGTACATCGTAAATGAAGCTGCTGTCAGAGAAATCCTTTAGTAATCCTCTCTAATTGTAAACAAAGTAAAACGCTCTGAGAGTAAATCTTGGAAAAACCTTTCCATTATCCAATCAGGAGCCAAAATTCCCAATGCTTGTAATCTGCTCACCCCAAACCTCTGTGTCCTGTCATTAAATCAATGTTTTTTTTCTATAAACTTTGATACCTGTCCAGTATATGTTAAAGTACACTTGTTAAAGTCCCCAATATTTGAGCTTTTAACATCATTTGAATAGTTGGTGGTTAATAAATAAAATAAAAGGCAAATGAAAATTGTATTTGTATTCAAAAGAACGAACGGTTTCTTTTTAAAGCTACACTTTCAAATTATTGGATATGAAATGCATTTTGGACTGGTCATAAAGAAAAGTTTAAACACATTTCTTTCCACTCTGTATGTGGCTGTTTTTAGTCTTTATATTGTCCAAGTTAAGTATTTAATATCACTAAAGTTAATACTAAAAGCTGTGGGACCTATTGCGAAAGCCATTAAATAGATAACAGAAATAAAAGCAGTGGAGTCTGAGATATCCTGACTTAAAGTCACTTGCATCCGGCTCCCAACTGAACACTACATTTCCCTTGTAAATGTAAATTAACATCATTCTTTTTAAGTACACTTAAAATGAAGCATACTATAGAATACACAGCAAATGTGATTTGCAAGGAAATGCCTGTGATTAAAAGTGTAACTTACTGATGCAGCTTGGTTGAGGTAAAAACAATGAGCAGGAAGCATCGAGACGCCAGAGCTGAAACACCTACACACTTTCCCAGAATGACTTCACGGTCACATCAGTGAAGGGAGTTAGTTGTTTTTAAATCAGCACATATCTGCAGCTCCTTAAGTATTCACACTCGGTTAGAGAGCAGTGCAGTCTATGCAGCGGCATCTGAATAGCTGGCCTAATTAAAATCCTCCAAAAAACACAAAGTGTGGCATTTGCATCCAGACTGAATCCGCTCCAGAACGTAGTGCTCCAGTAGCACCGCTCCTCCCCCTGTCTCCACTGTACAGTATGTGTTAGACTCTGTGTGTGTTAACCGTCCTCTCCCACTGCTGCTCCTGTCATTCACTTGCTAATTTTCTTTTTCCCCATTTTTCTGTGTGTGTGTGTGCGTGTGTGTGTGTGTGTGTGCATATGCATTACATGCACTGGCGTGTCTTGACGTGAATGTGTGTGAAAATATATCTGTCCATCACTGGCGGGTATGATTGTCGTGTGCGTGTGTGTGTCTGCAGCGATGACGAGCACATGTTGATCCAGCACTACTGCCAGTCTCTGAACCAAGGCTCTCCTCTCAGCCAGCCCCGCAGCCCCGCCCAGATCCTCATCTCCATGGAAACTGAGGAGAAGGGAGAGCTGGAAAGGGTCCTCAATGACCTGGAGCAGGAGAACAGGTCAGTGAACGCACCCATCTTTCAGATGTTATCTTCCCTTGGCCTCCTCGTATCTTCACTCAGCACGACAGGATCAGTTAAGGGTGTTTTACACCTGATAATGCTGAAAAACAAGGAAGTTGTAGGTGAAGGAAAGGTCATACATTTCTTAGTTTGTTATGTAAATGTGGTCCCTCGGAGATCTTAGGTTTACAATTTTGTATTTCAGCCGGAAACGATGTATTCCTACTAATGTGTCCTTGAAGTAAAACTATGCCACTCTGGGGAGGAAAAGGAAAAGTTACTGTAGAATCACAAGAAAAGTATGCGTAATTCATCACACTTTATGTTCTCTGAAGGAGAGGAATGAGGGTAATTTCCAGTTTTCCAGAGTGTGGTGAAATGTATATTGTATACTGCCTGCATGGACACAAGTGTAAAAACCATGAAACCACTTGACAAAAGGCTCATTAAATGAAGTCTTTGTCTATTTAAATCTACTCAAATCTGAATATGTTTGCCTCTTTTTATCGCCATTAAACACATTTTTTTTGACTGGAAACTACAGTTCGTAAACCGCTCTGTCGCTGCACCAAAGTCCATGGAGAATTTCACTCATTCTCTATCGGCGGCACACAGGAGTTTCTGATCCACTGCCGCCTACATTAGTAAGATTAAATCTGTTATCTATTGACTTTAATGTTTGACTTCCTTTGTTTGGATTAACGCAAGTGACAGAAATTTACCAAACAAGACGGCAACAGACAAGCAGCTCCTTTGTCCTTGTGAGTAAAAACATTCATTTTCTCCATGGACTTCGGTGCACAAGAGTGAGCGCTTTACAAACAAGCTTTCTGTTAAGTTGATTCTTTTGAACCCAGGATGTGAGTTGTTGGACTTGGGATTACAGCTTTAGGGGAATTAAAACTTCCTACTCCACTGGGAAATTACAACCTGAAATTACTAAAGTTGCAATACACTTATTTCTTGGTGTAGACAAATAAAAATATTTTTAGAATGACTTAAGATGACACAGTGTCTCCGTGGTTTATTTTCGTTATTATTATACTTATCACATACGTATTTTGTCAACATTATGAGTAGAAATGCTTACATTAGTGGATTATTTATTATTTCCTGCACCAAGGACAGCCATAGCCAGAGACCTTTTTGTTTTCAGGTTGTCTGTGTTCAGGCTTATCATTTCAAGGATTATTGATAGAATCTTTTCACGGTTCTATAGTATCCTACAACAATAATATCTACAGTATACAACATTAGTATTCAGGCCAACGGAGTGAAGCAGGATGAAAACACATGTGGTTCCTCGTACGTCAGCCAACCATCCTTCAAAGCCTTGTTTTCCACCATGTTTGGACGCAGGTCAGATGCTCTTGCCTGTGGTGAACTGGCATCAATACCAGCAATGGGAATTAAGTCAATAATAGCAACAGAGAGAGCATATGGTCACACAAACAGACACGGAGCTTAAATTTATGGTTCAAGTCAAGTTGTAGTAGAAAAACCTTGAGTGCAACGAAAAGCACTGAAAGGTGCATTTTATGGCTGAGAAAATGGTGAAAATGTCCAGTATTTGATAAAGGAAGACACAAGGAAAAACAGATATTAGCTACTAATACGATCTAATAAAACCAATGTTAAGTTTACAATAAAGAAAATGTTCCCTCTCTTTCCTTTGCCATTAGTCAGCCTTTATTTGCCTTTTTTTAACTCCACACTCTTCCACACCAACGTCCACAGGGAAAACCTGTGTTTTTAGCTTGTGTGGACATTGATTTTACTGCCACGTGTAGTTAGTTTGTATCACTTAAGCAAATCTGGAGGAAGGATTGCAAACATCAAAGTCACAAAATATTTAATTTTAATTTAATTTTAATAGCAAATCAACAGCTTCAGTGTGCTATGATGTAAAAAAAATCTATAATTTCCATTCAGAAAAGAGCTGTCAAATTGTGAGCTAGAGCAGCAAACATGTTCTTAAAATATCAGACTGGTGGCATGAATTAGTTTTTAGTTGGCAGCCAGGTGTTTGGTGAGAGGGACCATCTCTGTCTCAAGGTTTACCTCTACGCCTTGATTTTCTTTGGAAATAAAGCCTTTATTCCCTCTGCTTCAGGAAGCTGCAGTCAGAGTACGACCGTCTGAAGAAAGCCCATGACAGGAAGGGCCTGTCCCCACTGCCGTCGCCTCCAGAGATGTTGCCGGTGTCGCCGCAGAGCGCGCGCGACGCCGAGCTCATCGCTGAAGCCAAACTGCTGCGACAGCACAAAGGACGCCTCGAGGCCAGGATGCAGATCCTGGAGGACCACAACAAACAGCTGGAGTCCCAGTTACACAGGCTGAGGCAGCTGCTAGAGCAGGTAAAGAGCACCTCTAAGCAGCAAATAAAAACCAAAGGCTCACCTAATAAAATATATGCCAGGTTAAGTATTTGGTTTCCTAAGAACGATTTGTTTTGCTTTTTTAAACAGCCCTCACACCAAAGTCCATGTAGAAATTGTTGATTTTACATCATAGTGACATATGACAGCATACAGTAGTCGTTGATCCACTACTATCAGTAAGTTTAAACATTATTTTAGGTAGTGGACCAGAAGCTAAAGATTCACTTGTTTTTCTATGGACTTCGGTTCAGTGTAAGCAATTCACAGACTTTAGTTTCCAGACAGACACTCAGATCACTCCCTTTCTAATCAGGCTGTGTGGGGTGGCTGATAATTCCTCATTTTTGAAGTGTGTGTGTTCCAGGTATTAATCCTGTTGTGTGGACCTAAATCTGTTTACACAGTCACATTATGCCAGGGGTGTCCAAACTTCTTTTTAAATGAGGGCCATATCTGATAATGTGAAGATTTCTGCGGGCCAATGGTCCTGTTTTCCCTTTATTTTTAACAATAACATTTACATACAAATGTACTGATTTATAAAAAAAAATATATATATATATTTTCATTGTCACAATTACATTTATACATTAAATTTTTAAATGGAAATGAAACCAAAAATGAAAAAAAAAATTTATTTCTTTCCACATCTGGAGTCAAATAACAGATGAGTGCATATAGCTGTCTGTCACAGGTGGGTTTCGAACCTGGGACTCGAGCGTAACTCCTTACCAGCTGAGCTGTTTGTGGTGACATGCGACCAAGGGCGATTTTTTTTATCCAAGTCCCTGGCTATAAATAATACATTATAAAACCGACATCTCACCGAGGGCTGTGATTGGCCCACGGGCTGTAGTTTGGACACCCATATTGTTTTTGTTTTGTTTTGTTTTACTTGTTTTGTTCCCACTATGCAGATAATGGGAACACAAAGAAGTCCCCACAATGTAAATTATTACATTTTAAGGTGAAGACATGTTGTATGATTAGGGTTATGTTAAGGTTAAGATTAGGCAAGTAGCATAAGTCTTCAAGTTGATGTAATGTCATGGAAACCAGACAAAGTGTGTGTGTGTGTGTGTGTGTGTGTGTGTGTGTGTGTGTGTGTGTGTGTGTGTGTGTGTGTGTGTGTGTGTGTGTGTGTGTGTGTGTGTGTGTGTGTGTGTGTGTGTGTGTGTGTGTGTGTGTGTGTGTGTGTGTGTGTGTCACAGACGGATTCCAAGGTGAACGGCACAGCTCTGTCCTCTCCCTCCACTTCGTCTCAGCGTTCAGACTCCTCCCTCCCTCTGCTCCGTGTGGCTGCCAGCCAGACTACTGATACAATGGGTAAGAATCCACACACACACATATATACACTCTCTCTGTCTTTCACACTTCTTTAACATTTATCAACCATTTAAAGCATAGTGTAAAACGGATTGGACGATTGGAATGGTGGTTAGGTTAAGGTTCAGTTTAGGAGTAACTATTTGTTAAGGCTGTCAGTGCAGCGTCTTACGAAAAATTGCTGCTTGAGTCTGAGTGTGTGTGTGTGTGTGCGTTTGTACAACAAAACAATGTGACTTTTTTTTAAGGAAGCAGTCTCTTGACAATGGAAAACAAACTTCACCTCCTTCCCATTTCAGGTGATGATGAGCTGTCCAGCCCTTCCCAAGATGCATCTGGGCTGGAGGAAGTGATGGAACAGCTCAACAATTCCTTCCCTCATAGCCAGGGTAAAGAGTACCAGCACAAACACTGTCACCGTTTTCCTTTTTAAATCACAACGTTTCAAAACCACATGAGGGTGGGACAAGGTGAAGTGGAAAAAAAACCCCTCTATTCCTGACAGAATAAGGAACTGATATTAACTGATATTTACTCACCGGCTTACACAACAGCAGTGACAGCAGCATCATGTGTGGCGTACTCTGTGAGTATCTGAAGGATTAAAAAGCACAAGTATAAATAAACCAGGAGATAGTTAAGGGTCCTTGTTTGCACACAATACATTTCATTAGGGTTCAGGTTTTTCCAGGAACAAGCTCTTGTGAGTTTCTGCTCAAGACATTTTGTGGTCATCTCACCCTGGATGACCTTCCTTTTTTAAATGCCCACACACACACACACACACACACACCATAAGTATCAGACATCTTTCTTTCTCTCCGATTTGAGTCTGATTTCAACTCTTTCTTCCTGTCCTCCCTCTTTTCTTCCTTTCCTCCTGTTCTCCATGAGCCAGGAGGGAGAAGGGGACACCCATGAGAGGTTAGTGGCTCAACTTTCTCACCCCCACCACCCCCCACCTTTTCCTCTCACACCCCATCCCACACGTCGCTCTCCATTGTACCACGACTATACCACTGCCGTCCCCTATTGTTGCGATTTGAATTTTAACTAGAACACAAGGCGTCGCTTGAACAATGCACTCTCAAAGTTGAACTTGGAGCCGTTGCATTTAACACCGCTGCTCTCGCATGCAGCTCAGCAGTGTGCGATGTCGCCCCACTCAGAGTGAATGGGCAGCATCACAATTGAAGCCTCGAGTGCATGAGTGCTCTGTAATAGGTGAGTGCTTAATTAGACGGCACTGTGCACAAAGCATTCAGCAGACAGTTAGACAAGATGGCCGAGAGGAAACATTATGGTACATTGGGGAGGAAAAAAAACATATCTGTTCTCTCTCTCTCTCTCTCTACCCCCTTCCCTGTTTTTCATTTCCTTCTCCGTCCTCTCCTGCTCTCTGCTCGTTCTTCACACGCAGGGAGCAGAGCTCATGTTGTACTGCTGTGTAAGCCTGTGGTCTGTGTAAACTAGTTTCTCTGCGTGCATGACGATGTGTGTTCGTGTCACACTGCAGTTCACACTGAAGGCCATTTCATAGTTTCTGCATCCATGAGGCTGCTGTAAGTCCGGTCCTCTAGGATCCCACAGCACAGTGTTGTAGTTAAGACTACACTAACATGAATTGGGACCCACTGCCCTGCATGTCTTAGATGTTTCCCTGCTCCTGAAACGGGTGTGTTGGAGCAGGGAAACATCTAAAACACGGAGGGCAGTGTGTCCCCAGGACTGGGATTGACAAACCCTGTTCTAAGCCATGGTGTTGGTCTTGACTTTGTCCTCTTTCCAGACAGAAACAGAACTTTCCCTACATGATCGTTTCTATTTTTTTGCTCTTAAAAAGTTTTCAGAGCATCGTTTGTCTTCATACTCATGAAACCCACAGACCCATGATCAGTGTGTTTGGACCCCATGTCCATGTATGGTGCAGGTGAGCAGAATGTGTGCACAACTCTCTGCAGTCACGGAATATGGAAAGTGTGGAGAGGCTGTGATAAAACACAGTGCTGAAAACAGCTTTAATATTTTACCATTATTCTTATAGATTCGCAGTAAAGACCAGCTCAGTTTCTTCAGAGCGGAATAATAGAATTTGTCATTACTCTTATAAGGTTAGATAGTATTAGATTGAATTTGCTCATGCTCACTTTAACTTCATTTAAAGTCCATTTAACAGGAAGAAATGGTGGTGTAACTCCTGGGTAGTTAACGCCGTGTTTCTCTAGTTAATCACATGCGAGGTGTGTTTCCTGCTGCGTCACTCACATACTATTCCATTTTTTACATTTTCTGTCTTGTTCTCTTTCCGCCGTCCCACAACTGTGAGCTGTCAATCATTCCGCTTCGATTCACAACTTTGCTTTAAATAGGCGCGCAACGAAATGTCAACATGACAACATTTTGTCATTCTGACCCGTGAGATGCTGTTGCCAAACAGATTCCCAGCCAGTTGGACTCACCAGACCCACAGGAATGAGGATAATGTAAACGTTTTACAATATTATTAATTGACTGACAGTGGGATTATGGCAGATGGGGGACGAAAAGGAATGCGACGTATCATCTCAATCCTGGTCCTGGTCCTGGTCCTAGAACTCCCCTCGTTCCAACACACCTGATTCAAATAAAGGGCTCGTTATCAGGCTTCTGCAGTGCTTCCTGATGAAGTGACCGCTTGAATCACGTGTGTTGGAGCAGGGAAACGTATGAAACATGCAGGGCAGATTGAGAAACCCGGCCTTATGGTGTGTAATTTGTCACCTTTTTTTTTTTCGCTGGATCATTTGCTTTTACTCATGTATGCAATCTGGCGACTGCTCATCTGGAGCTAATGTTGCCACTAACAGTGTTTGTATAGTAAGGTACAACCAACAGCTTGATACTTACTTACGTACTACACACTACTGCATTTCAGCCAAGCCCTATTATATAAATGTCACATTTTTTTGCATCTCCCTGCACGAGACTCAAAATCTGCATCCACTTGTGATGGCAATTTTCCCCAGTTCAGTCTGGCTTCATTCATATTAACACTCAGAAGTCTGAATGTTTCCTTACCCCCTTCTCCTGCTTGATAAGGTAAAGTTTTATAAGTCAGTATGTCGGAGGCCTCACTGAAAGAGACACTAATCCAAGCCTCCTCTCTCTCTCTCTCTCTCTCTCTCTTTAGGTCCCAGTATTGGCAGTTTGTTCCACATGGCTGACGATCTTGGCCGCGCCATGGAGTCACTGGTCAACGTGATGACAGACGAGCAGAGCGCCGAACAGCACGAGGCCCTGCCCTTCTGATCCGACCTCCCTCTCTCTCTTCCCCTTCCTCCCTTTCATCCCTCAGCATGCTTTTCTAGTCAAAACAACTGGATTGGAAACACAGTTTACAAAGAGAATACATAACGTCTATTTTTGTGAAGGATTGCGGTTCCAATGATGCGTTAAAAGAAAAAAAAAAAAGGAAAAAAAGAAAAGAAAAATCATTAAAACTTGTAGATTTCAGTAGTTTCTTAAAACGTCCTGAAGTTGTTTTATTATTAACAGAGGCTGATTTTTAAACTTCTATGCAACTGTATAAAAGGCGGGGGGAGAGGGGGGAGGGGTCGGTGTGTTAGTGTGGTCATATATTTGTCCTCTCTTTTTAAATCGGGGGGAACGGCTGAGAACATTTCAGACATTTGTATGAGGAAAAAAAAAGAATGATTGTAAATCATAAAGGGTGCTTATTAAGAGGAAACTGTCTTTCAATAACAGCGTACACAACTGTCAAGGTATTACAGTACATTGTCTGTGAGACTGTGTGTGTGTTTATGTATGGTTCTATACAGTATGTGTGTGTGTGTGTGTGTGTGTGCGCGTTTCCCCATTGCATTACAGATGTTTTTTTTCTTTCCATCCATCCATCCATCCATCATCCATCCTTTTCACCTTCGCCCATTCTGAGCATCTTTGTGACAACAGGAGTTTTCCCTGTGTTCCTTTTTTCTACCACAGTGTACTGTGTGCATAAGCACATGTTGAGAAAGCCTGAGTCAGAGTCGGGCAAGGTCACTTCAGACCGCCTGCTATCAGCTCTATGTAGCATTTATTTTTTTTTTCTTTCCTGTTTTGTTTGCAACAAAAAGGTGGATTACATGACAGCTTCCAAGCCACAACGTCTCCATACATCGCCCCTCTGTGGCCGACTGTAGTATTGCTCAAAAGTCAAATTACATGTGTGAAGATGTTTTTTCTAATAAGTACTCCGGTCATGTTCGATAATTCTGATCACACTGTTTCTTCTAAGTAAATGTGAAGAACATTTGAAGAAGAATGTGAATCTTTCGAGTCCAAAGTGTTTTTATGGATTTTTAAAACTTCACATTACATCCTGATTATTGCAGTTGAAAATGTAAACTTCATTTAAAGTTTCACCTCTCGTCTACAGTGTCGGCATATGTTCAGGGCCTGTTTTGTGCACACAGTACACCGTCTGATCGTCGACGACGGCTGCTCCTTGTTAGATTTACTGTAAGTGAATGTTCTTCAAACACTACGAGGTTTGGCTCGTTCATTATTTTTGATGAAGAGCTAAAATTTCAATTTCAAATTACAAAAAAAAGATTTTCTTAACAAGCCCAGTACCATAAGCTCTACCTCGTATAAATTGTCTACTAAAGTCTAGTTCAGAGGTAATTTCTCTACTGTACTCAACCCTGCACTCTTCTCACATTATTAGTTGATGATTGCTGGCTAATTGATTTATGTCAAAAGTCCTAATCGCTCTCTACATGTCACTCTGCTGTGTAGGAGCGTCCAGTCTGAATGTACATCTATGATTTTACACTCACAAATCAAATAATCCATGTGCACTACTGTCAAACCTGGGATTTACTAGATATTTGTTTTCTGTGTGCGGAGAATGCATTTATTCTAGTTGTGTTACAGTGTTATGTTTTTCGTCCTTCGGTTAAAAACATTAAGATTTGTGCCGTGTGAGGTGTTACAATATTAGCATGTGTGACTTAAGAGAATCCATCCTTGTTTAATGTATAACTACTCAAAGAGGTTATACACACACACACACACACACGTGTCTGTGTGTGTGTGTGTGGTTTTTGACATCTATTCTTGCAGCATGATCCAAGAGGTTTTTGTTTTTGGTCCAGACACTGAATTTGTTTTTGTTTGTTGATTTTTTTTCTTCTTTTTTTTTCATTTCTAACATTTGTTTCATGATCACATCATTTTTGAAACGACGCATCAGTTCTTCACAACATATCAGAGTCCACCAAATATATGCCTTACTACTGTATTATAAAATGCTTTACTGTGTATCAATAAAGCACGCAGTTATGTTGATATGACTCGCCTCATGCTGACATTTTTTGAGTTTAGTGACATTTCTTCTGGTGCCATCTTCTGGTCAAAATTGTAAGCCACCTAGTTTGGTTGCTAACAAATGGCATTTACAAAAAAGGAACCTGTTTACAAACATCAAGTCCTTATGAATAATCATAATAATAATAGGTTTTATTTCTCAGATGTGTTGCAGAACCCTCAAGGTCACCTCACAAACAGTAAATAAAAGAAAATTTGACCCAAAAAACAGAAAATGCAAGGAATAGTTCTGGTGTTTGATGTGTACAACTCACTCAATCTCATTCTCAGTGAAACCACGGCCGCCAGCAGGAACACAAGATTTTAATCACTTCATCTCACCATTAGACGCCTGTCTCTGACTGTAAACTGAAGTCTGAGTCGCATTGTCAACCTTTCACATCTTACACCAAAGTCAGTAGAGAAAATCTGTGGTTTTACATCACAGCGCCAGGAGTTCCTAATCCAACGCTGCCTCCAATAGTAGCTTTGCATGTGTTAAATCTGTCACTTTGGTGTTTGAAAACCTTTAATCAGATTTTCCTAAGTGACCCAAAATGAGCTAAAAATGCAGATTTTCTCTATTGACTTTGGTATTGAAGAGTGAGTAGTTTACCTGGGGACCCACTGCTCCAACACACCTGATTCAAATAAATGGCTCATTATCAGGCCATTTGAATCAGGTGTGTTGGAGCAGGGAAACATCAATAACATGCAGAGCAGTGGGTCACTGGGACCAGGATTAAGAAACACTGCTATACTGATTTGAGCCTCAGTGCTTGGGTCCAACCCTCCACATTGCGATCAGAGCGTGCCGGAATGACTTCATCCTGTACGCATACAGGGCCGAGTTGGCGTGGGAAAGCAAAATGGCTGCAAGTGTGAGGGGCATGGGCACATCACACTGTGGGCAGAACAGCTGGACACAGTTTAGAATGTGGATGGGCAGCCAACACACCGTGAAGAGAAACAGGAGCAGGAAGAGGGACGTGGCCTTCCGCAGCTCCTGACGGGTGCAGATGTTGGATTTGGCCACAGTGGACTCTCCTGGCTCAAGGTCAGTGGAGGCAGAATTAATTAATTAATTAATTAATGAGCTGGTGTGATTCTGAATCCCGGCTTTGTGAAAATAGTAGACGCTTTAGTGTCAATAACACAGTCAACACCAGCGTTGACTTCATTCCCAGCCTTCGCTTCAACTCCACCTTTTCTCTTCTTTTCCTCAAATTGTCCAACGATGTCTTTTCTTGTCCTCAGGTCAGGCTCACCTGCAGAAGCATAATTCCTGTTGTCCTCTCTCCCAGTCCCACTGTTGCCACCAGCAGCACTTTGCATGAATCTGAGCTGGCGGCGAACGGTGACGAAGATGTGGCCGTAGATGATGAACATGGCCACCAGAGGCAGGAGGAGGCAGCAGAAGAAGTTGAAGTAGACCATGTAGCTCATGTCCACCACACAGGTGAAGATACAGTACCTGGAATGAGCAAAACAAAGCACCGTGATATGGGTAAAACCCAGTCTCTTCCCCCATGTCATCACCCTGGCCTTTTGTCTTCTTTTTTCTTTTATTTTGCTGTCATGTCCTTTATCTGTTATGTTGTTTCCTTTTATTCATTCAGTCATGCCATGCACAATCCAATTTCCTGCGAACATGCTGTAACAAGAGGACGGGGGCGGGGTGGGGGGGCAATACGTTTAACCAAACAATCTACATCGACAAATATTTATAACTACAAATAAGATGCTTAGGATCAACTCTCCTGTCTGTGTGTTCATGACAACTAAAAATGATTACATGTGTGTATATATTTAGCCCTTCATTATTCTCTTGTAACGAACATGCCAGTTTTGTCTCCATCCATCCTCACCCCTCTTACTTGGAGTGTGCTGGCTGCCTTTGCCAATCCATGAGTGGAACAGAACCGGAAATGGCCCCAGTGCCCCAGGTGACCGTGAGGACCCATTTGGCATTCCTGGGGCTCATCATGCGCTGGTACTGGAAGGGCAGGAAGATGGCCATGTAGCGCTCTGCTGCGACAGCTAGCAGGCTCAGGATGGAGCTCTAGAAGACAGCAGAACACTTAAAGGAAAGCTTCACCGATTTGCATTTAGATTATTATTATTATTATTATTATTACTATTATTATTATTATTATGAGAATAGGGGTAGTATTTTTGAAAAATTGTGTACACGTAACAAAGAAAAAAATTAAGATATTTCTCAACTCAGGGGAAACTGAGGTTGGGAAGCGCAATTTTTCAAAAAAATACTACCCCTATTCTAGTAATGCAAAGCTAAATTCAAATCGGTGAAGCATTCCTTTGAAAAAAAATCTCAATATGTCTTTTTTAAATTGTATTCACCAAAATAAAAGAGCACATTAATCGTACTATTACATAACACTTTATGTTTGTTCAGCTTTTTAAACCACTCGTTTCTTGCACCAGATTAAGGGGAAAAAACTACAAGAGAAGAAACAAGTCCAGGTCCTGTGGTGAATTGTTTGTATCTGCGTGAGAACCATCAGGATGCTGAGCAGCACCAGGCAGAGAGGAAGGTTATAGCGAGATTTACCCAGGTACTGCACAGGGAATGGCCACCAAGCCCACCAGAATGTCCGCCACTGCCAGGGACACCTTCACACACACACACGCACACACACATCTTTACTACATCTCTGTGTGCACATTTTTGAATATTGCGTGACCGACTTATTTCCCCACCAGAAAGTAATTTGTGATGGTGCGCAGCTTCTTGTTGCGGATGACGGCCAGACAAACCAAAGTGTTTCCACTGATAGCCAGCACAGCGATGATGAGCTCGGTTGTGATGTACACCCCTTTAAGTCGGGGGAGGAACCCAAAAGGCACCTCTGCCTCACAGATGTTGGTAACATTCATGAATACAGATTCCACAGACACCTGGTAAATGGGATGCATGTCGTGCAACACAGAATTATAAACAGGAGTTTTTAAACCAAAGTCCATAGAGAAAATCTGCATTTTTAGCTCATGGGTACACAAGGGCTGCTGGGCTGCTGTTTTCAACTGCAGACTTCAAACTTTAAAGTCACGAATAGCACATTTGAGATATGAAAATGAGTCCTAAGATAAGAGACAATAACAATCACACAAAAAGAGAAAACCGCAGTGTGCAGACCTCTGTGATCCCTGTTGACACAAAGCAATAGAGCTTCTCATCTCCTGCCTGTTGCTATGCACACATGTAAACAGAAGGATACAGTCAAGTGAACTCCCGCTAAATCAACAGCATGAGTTTTAGATTGGGAGAGCTAATTGTTCCATGTCTCTCAAAGCAGAAACACCAAACACAAAATCTCATTTAGGGAACAATGAATCATCAGGGACTGTAATAAAAATGTATAATAATTGATACAGTGTGGGCAGGAAGAAGTGACTCGACCTTAATTGTTTTTTTAAAGCAAGCCCTAGGTTGTGATATGCATGATTCGCATACTGTGTAAAGCTGAATTCTATTGATAAACAGCTATTTAATTAGTTATGCTCGCTTGCATATACACATACATATTTATAAAATATCCTTCTGGCCTTTTTTAGGCTGATATTATATGCAAGACAATGCATGGGTATATGCAATCATTTGAATTTCTTTTATGTGAAAATAAATAGAATAATTAATGCTAGAATACAGTTGATGTATAACATTTTAATTCAAGATGCATGCCTGCCTTTTTTGCCTGTTTACGTCTGACAGACGTAAAATACAACTTTTACGTCTGTCTCCAAGAAGAAATTTTAATTCTGGATAAAAAAAAATCAGATTATCTCCTTATCCAAAGAAAAACTGCTTTAAAAATGTATTTTTTTCTATCGCAGCCTCCTCCATTGTCCTTTTTGTACAGTCCCCTTTCATAATTGACCTGAAAAAAGGTCACAGTAATTTGCTGCAAATTATTTCTACCGAAGCAGATTCCACCTACATGAGTATTTTACTGGAGAAACTCACCTGCATTCGGCTTCAGGCACAGTTGTGTCACAGTGTGTTGGACAGGACACATAACAGTCCGGTCTGATGGATGAGATGGATGATGATCACAGTTCAGAAACAGGAAGAGTATGATTAGCTCTCTCTCTCTCTCTCTCTCTCTCTCTCTCTCTCTCTCTCTCTCTCTCTTATAGCAACAAAAGATAACACGTCACACTGGAGTCTGATGAATAATCAGCAGCAGTCACCTCACTGCACTGGGTCTTTGTGAGATGGAAAAGCAGATATGCTTTGACGTAAATCCCTGAACAGTTCAACAAACAGGTCAAATTAAATTCAAAATCATGTCCACTTCAGGTTGCTCATTCACATAATAATGTCTACGAATGATCTACCAAAATGTCTGCTTTCGTAAGCCATTGAAAATCTGCATTTGATTGTTGACATAATTGCCTATTAAAGTAAGCAAACATTCAGACTACCAGATACTTACTTCAAATATGTATTATGGTATTTTTTACTTTCAAATTATTATTATAATTATATATTATACTATTTCTCAGTGTTAACCGTGTATTGCAGTATTTTTTCACATATAAACACAGTGCAAGTAAATTTAACAGAGGAACTAGGTCGTTTTTCAGAAAATTTGATGTAAATAATTATTGTTTTGGGTGATATACAGTGTATATTTACAGTAGTTCCATGTTACGAAATAATTTCTGGTTGTTTACCATCGTGGTTTGACTGTATTTCATTGTATAATCTACGGACTTTTGTCAGTGTAAGGCAGACATAAAGCAGATATCAAGAATCTTTCAGCATGCAGGGCATATTTACTGTATGTCTCATTAACCACTTGGATTGAAGTAATAAGAATCTTGTAGCTTTTATTCTGTTTTTTGCTTTCAATATGGTAATAAGGTTTGTTATCCATGTATTCTTTCTTAAATTTAATTCATCCTCATTAATCCATCCTATCATTTCAGTAGGCCACCACCATGTTACAGCATTTAGGCATGTGGTTCCTTCCTTTGTAAATTTGCCAGGAAAGAGAAGACAGAAATAAGTAGGCTACAATGCAACATTAACAAATGCCAACTGCTGTATAGCATCGGATAATAAGAATATTAAGCCCATTTTAAGTTAGTTTTAAGTTTTTAAGTTAGTCTTTTTACTTGAATTACGTTACTTATGAAGATAAACGTATGGCCATGGACACATTGTTCATATTTGGCATTTTGGTCATGTTTAGTCTCATTCTTCACCACTAAATGTCGCTAAAGTACTTTTTCTATATGCCCGACCCGGAAGTGTATGCGGGTCACTGGGCGGAAGTAGAAATTATGTCGTTTTGAATAGCATGTTGTGATAAATGTAAACATGTCGGGCTTCAGCGCTGAGCTCATTGACTACCTGGAGGGTAGAATCACTTTTGAGGAGTTTGACAAGAGAAGAGATGAGCGAAAGGAGAAGGTAAATCACAAACAGTATATCTTGTATATATTCACTGTTTGGGAGCAGAGCTGGACTTAAGTTAGCCTGCTGCTCAGGGTACATGCTGCCTCTGACAGTTCTGCTTCGTCCCTCAGGAGTGTGAAGTCACAGCTGAGGATGTGGAAGACAATGCTCAGCCTTCCACCTCAGCAAAAATCATCCCCAAGATAGGTACAGTATTTATTTGTATAATCTCTGTGTGTATGCGGGTTGGGGGGATCTGCAAACAAAAGAGTATTAGCATGATTATTTTAATAGCTCAATTTAGGGCTAAATTCATTTATCTGGTATCATTTGCAACTGATTTGGTTACAGTTACATTTATTTTTCTATCATTAACTCATCTTTCAGTTATTTTCTCATTTAATCGTTTAGAATTCATATTTTTTAGTGATAGTAAATTTGTCCTCTGCATTTAACCAATCTTTAGTAGTGAACACACACAAGGCAGGGGGCAGCACTTATCTGTACCCGGGGAGCAATGGGGGATTGCCTGGGAATAAACCAACGACCTTCCAGTTATGAGCCCAATTTCTTTTCTATTGGTGTTAGGCTGCCATAAAACCACTGCGTTGGCGGGAAATCGAACCTGGGTCGGCCACTGCTTGGAAGGCAGCTATGCTAACCACTATACCACTAACTTATTAATTGGGACTATAGAATGTGTTCTTTCTCCAGTAAACCAAATATGTTCAGTTTTACTGTATAAAACTAAAGAATCCAGAGCATATTAGAATTCAAGAAGGTGAAATAACAGAACAAAACCAATCAATTGATTGTCAGGTCAGCTGGCAATAAGTTTAGCTGTTGTTTGAGCCCTACAATAAACACTGAGTGATTCTCTAATTGAATCTTTTTCAAATTTCATTTTGAAAACAATCCATTGTTCACCCATTGATGAAAATTTCAAGCTGCTCTCATGCACTGGCATCAGACCCTCCTCCGCCTCGCAGTCTGACTGTACACATTAATGTGATGTCAATGTGTTTGTGTGTAAGTGTGTGTTTGAGTGACAGCAAGGGAAAATGAAATGAGAAAAGCTGAGTGAAACATGTGATTGGATCACTCAGGTCAGATGTCCAGGTATTGGGGTCAATATGTAAAATAAGCAGAATAAATATAAAATAATCTTATTTGAAACTGTCCCCTCTTATCAGAGGAGGGAGTCAGCCCAGGAGTCCAGTTGGCTTTTGCCTCCATACTGGGAGGCACACCACAACCGCCATCATCTGGAGAGGAGGAAGAAGATGAGGAGGAGGAGGAGGAGGAGGAGGAAGAGGAGGAGGACAGCTTGAGTTATGTGGATGATGAAGATGATGAGGATTACAAGATGGAAGAGGAGGTGAGGGAAAAGAGAAATGAGTTGGAAGAGGGCCTGACAGAGACGAGGCACGGGCGAGGGGGCAGAAAGGGAAAAGGAGGGGGGAGTAGGAAGAAGACGGAGACGGAGACGGAGGATCCGACAGTGGGAGATGTGTTCGCGCTGGAGATGGAGCTGGATCGAGAAAACAAGAAGATGATGAAGGTGAGGAGGATGATGATGAACAATTGTGTATCTCTGTATGATAATCTGCATCAGGTAATGAGTGTTTGTTTGTTCAGGAGCGACGCCATCGCAGTAAACTGCCTCGTGCTCTGAGAGGCCTCATGGGAGAAGCCAACATCCGCTACGCCAGAGGAGAGAAAGAGGATGCCATTTTAATGTGCATGGAGATCATCAGACAGGGTATGTACATTCATCTGACAGATGAAGATGTAATTCTTTGAAGAAGGCCAATGTTCAAATCAATTGCTGTGTAACTAAAGTGCAACTACTCCTGCAGCTCCTCTGGCTTATGAGCCCTTCTCCACGTTGGCGATGATCTACGAGGATGAGGGTGACATGGACAAAGCACTGCAGTTCAGTCTGATCGCGGCTCACCTTAACCCCTCAGACTGTGACGAGTGGATCAGACTGGCTGAGTTGTCACTGGAGCAGGACAACATCCGACAGGCCATTGTCTGCTACAGCAAAGGTCAAACTCGTGTCACTGGCTTTCACATGTTCTTTACTGTTTATTTCACTTCAGTTAATTTAATACTTTTTAGAACATCGTGTGGTTGTCATTTCTTTGGACATCTTAAAGGTCCAGTGTGTAAACCTTAATGACATCTCATTAGATTGACAGTGCAACTGCTTTGTTTGGCAGCCATCAAATATGACTCCACTAACGTGCGTTACCTGTGGGAGCGCTGTAGCCTTCAAATGCGTCTGGGCGAGCACAAGCAGTGCATGGATGGCTACCGCAGGATCCTGTCTCTGCTGCCTCAAGAGGACGGCGAGCACTTTATGCAGCTCTCCAAGGACATGGCCAAGTATGCGATCACACGGCAACACACAGAGGGAGATATAACAGTCATAGGACTGCAACTCTTGACACCCAGTATATTTATTTTCTCATATTTTTTTGAATTCGAGCAAAGAAACCAAGAAATTACTCACACATAAGATGAAAAGATTTTGTTAGTAATTGATTAAATAGGACAATACACACTTTATCCTTACATTCAGAAACATTCATATTTTTATTAATATAAATATGTGTGTCTGTCTGTCCTGTGTAGGAGCTATTATGAAAGTAATGACATGCCTTCAGCTCTGAGTGTGATAGAGGACGCTCTGGCACGACACCCCACTCTGGTCAGTGATGATGTCATCAACATGGCAGCTGAGCTCTACATCTCCAGCCGCCAGTACAACAGAGCAATGCAGGTGAGTGTGTGTGTGAGTTAGTGTGTGTGAACTGAAGCAAGAACTTTCTTGTGTGATAAAGAGAAAGCAAGTAAAAGGCTGATTTGTATCAGTGAATGCATAATGTACAAGTACAATGTAGTGAGGAATGACATGAACTCACAATAGGTTTAAGTGTTCACTGAAAATAATGTTTCCTACCTGCAATTTTTATGACCAACAGCCATTAACAACAGTAACTACATAAAATGCCAATAATGCATCTCTTTCCCTTCCACCAACCCTCCTGACATGTTTTTTCGCCATGTTTTTACATTGTATTATTTTCTAAAGGTTTTTGGTAAAGTGAGTTAAGTTTTTATAACATTAATAATTTGTTTGTATTTGTGCCCATCCTCTAAAAGCTTATTGATATAAATGAAATTAAGGTAGATTTTGGGCAGACCAACTTTTTAGTACAAACATTGTGTGTGTATCTTTTCCTAGGTCTTGGTCGACTTTACTGGTATTACTTTGGTCAAGAATGACTCGAAATCGGACTCCACAGCACAGGCACAAGAGTCCGAAGTGGCAGAGAAGACGACTGAGCAGCAGAAGGGGAAGAATGAAGAAGGCACAAAAACTGCAGAGGAAGCAGCAGCAGGGGAGGAGAACAGTGAGTGGGGCACTCAGCAGATGTTATTTCCTCTCTTTGACCCCACACTGACCTTTGATTTTGACTGATAATAACATGGCAGTCAAAAGAATTTTTTACTATTGCAAGAATACCTGATGATAAAGAAGTGTTTTAGATTTTTCTTGAGTATATGATTATTAAAGTCCAAGGTTGCTAAAGTGATTTATTTATCTATGTTATTGTGGAACTGTAGCTTGGGTAAACAGCCTGGTTGCCACAGAAACTGTAATCAGAGCTGGTGTTTTGGAAAACTCTGTATTAATGGGTGTGTGTGTGTGTGTGTGTGTGTCCAGGCATAGTTGAAAGTGTACAGGTTCCAGACTCAGTCCCAGTGGACCTCAGAGCCAAGCTGATTATCTGCCTCATACACCTCCACTCTTACACGCCCCTGGAGGTAAACTGAACCTTCACAATAGAAGCACATATCATATCATCACATGCATTATTAAAAATGTCTGACCTGAGAATCTTCATTCATTACTAGCACTGAGTTTTAACCTCGTTCCACCCACTTATAGAACATGGTGCAAGTGCTGATGGAGCAGAGTCCAGAGGAGATTGGCGACCTGTACCTGGACGTAGGTGAGGCCTACCTGGAGGAGGGCGAGTATATGTCTGCTCTGCCTCTGCTGTCTATGCTTGTCCTATCTGAGAAGTACAACCTGGCTGTGGTGTGGCTTCGACACGCAGGTAACATTCAAGCAATACACGCATCTTACAAATATGTTTGACTAAACATGAAACTGAAAAACAGTGATGATTAATATTCCTTTTTCATCCTGCTGTCCTTGCAGAATGTCTGAAGGCGCTGGGCCAAATGGAGGCAGCAGCAGAAAGCTACACTAAGGTGGTAGAGATGGCTCCACAGCACCTGGAAGCCCGGCTCTCATTGGCCACCCTGCAGCAGCAGCTGGGCCGACCTGAGCGTGCTCTAAAGGCCCTGGAGTCCATGTATGACACCGACACACTGTCCCAGGACTCATCAGCTGCACAGAAGGCAATGATCTCAATATTTTTTATGGGTCAACCACATACTGTATATAAAAATGGAGTGGACGTAGTCATCTGGCTTGAAAAGTGAAGCCCAGAAAGTAGGACTGAATTTGCAGTTAGCTGCTGGAGGGCAGCTTTGCTGTATTCAAAAAGAATGCTTTAGGAAAATGAACCTACTTCACACTTGATTTATAACATCATTTAGCATTTTCCTAATGAGTTAATGATCTCATCTGATATTTTTAGGTCAGTTTTGCAAATTATATTCCCATTTAGATAATACATGCTGAAATGAACAGGCACTAGTTAAAGTTTTTAAAAATGTTATGCAACCAAAGACTAGCTCAAGTGTTATTGGTATATATGGATTATGGGGTTTATGCAGTTAATATACTTTCCTGCTCTTGATAACTACTGAACGTTACTTTGCACTACAGTTTTCCTAGTCACACCCATTCACTCACACAATCATACAGCACATCTATGTGCAGAGCTTTTTTTATTACCCATCTGTCATACTCATTCATACGTTGCTAACACAGCCATGAGGAGCAGGTTGGGGTGAAGTGTTTTGTTCAGGGACTAAAGGAGCTGGGTATGGAACCAATGGCCTTCCGCTTCAAACCCTCTGTGTACTAATTTGGCATATTTACTCCTGTGGTTTTAGGAACTGAAGCTGCTTTTACATCGTTCCACTTTGCTGAAAACTCAGGGACAAATCCAGGATTACTTGGATGCTATGATTGCTATGATTTCCATGCTGCTTAAGGTAACAAACAAACACACACACACACACAATTTTAACACATTTATGTCAGGATCAGAGACTTTCCTGAGAATTTCTCAGGCAGTTGCGTCTTTTATTGACCCTGTTGCAATGCCCTTGACCTAAAGAAAAGTGTGTGTGTGTGTGTGTATTCTAGGTGGCCATGCAGCGAGCTAAGGTGTGTGTACGCTCTGTAAACATGTCAGGTGTGAATCACCTGAGGCTCCTGTTGGCCCAAGATGCTCTGCCAGAAATTGCTGACCATGAAGCTGCGTATCTAGACAATACCGGTACGTGTATATAATGGATGAATCTGATTGTATGTTTGTGTGACTGTGAAGTCTGTGTGTATTATTTGCTTTCTGCAACCTAGTGAGCCGACTGGTGAACGGAGGCTGTAGTTGGCAGAAATGGCACGGAACAGTTGGTGGGGCATTGTTCACTGTCAGAACCTATGAACAGTTGCCATGTGTGGAGGAAATGCTGTTTTTTTCTTCCTTAAAGGAGGATATTTAAAGCTTTGCTTCACATAACTGAGGACAAAGTCCTGAAGCTAACACACAGTATGTTCTCAGACAGATTCCCTGAAGCCAGTGGTCACTTTTAATGTTCCAACAGTATGAAATTAACTGGAAATGAAAGAGCTGTTGAAAGGTCTGAGATAACATTTCATGTTGTTGTGAAATTACACCTGGAGGATGAACTATAAAGAAACATGACTAATGCAATTTGAGTCTGATCATTTCTTTCAATATGCAAGTTGGGAAATGTACAGTTTTCTTTTCTTTATGGAAAATGGGCACCAAAATCCAATACCCAAAGTGTGTGATCATGTAAACCAAGACAAAAAATAACTTTATATACTGTGGAATAAATGAGCAATTTACTCTGAGAACGGTTGATTGATTTATCAACATTGCAGCTCTGTTTAAAACACATGTCATTGAGGCATGTGTTTTGAAAATATTAATGATTGAGCAGCCAGCTTTCCAGAGTGTGGGTACTTTCAGTTTTCATTGAGTTTGACACGCTAATGTTTCAGTGATGATGTAATGTATTGTTTCTTTGACCAGGTAAAACCAACGTTCTGTCCAAAGAGGACTGGTGGCAGCTGCTGGTGAGCTGTGTACGTACCCTGGGTGAGGTGCAGCGCTACGAGGAGGCTGACCTGCTGGTGGAGTCTGCCATGGAGTTTTACTCGTTTTATGACAACAAACCTAAGAGAAAGGAGCTGGAGTTCTTTGGGCTTTCTGCTACCATCCTGGACCACAACTACTACAAGGCCTATAACTACATTAGGTAGGTAGTATTGGAGGTGGTATATGTACAGTGCCTTGAGATAATGTATGTTATGATTTGGCACTATACAAATAAAATTGATTTGAATTGAATATTGGTGTGGAGAGGGAGGAGTCATTTCATTTGCTCAAAGTTTATGCTTTTTTGATCAAATCGTCATGTCCAAACAGCATTCAATAAATAAATAAATTTCCCCCTCTGCTCAATAGATTAATGCTGATAGAAAATGTGGATCTGCCTCAGCTGTGGAACATTTTCAACCAGGTGAACCTCTTATTTTCTCTGCATAATTCTGACTTTTCACTGCCTGTATGTGTCTGTGTTGTGAACAACCCTTGCTCATACTTGTCTTTCACCTCCCATAGCTGACCATAACCTCTCATCACCAGCGGCACCATCGCTTCTGTCTGCGTATGATGTTGAAACACCCAGACAACCACGCCTTGTGTGTCCTCTGTGGACACAACGCCATGGTGTCGGGAAGCTTCAAACATGCGCTGGGTACAAAACACACACAATACAGCCAGTGGTTCTCAAACCTTTTATACCAATGGAAAACCAACTCATTTAGCACAGTTTTGGAACCATGGCTCTAAACAGTACAGTTTGGTTCAGTTTACACAATTATTTACGTTTGTGTAGAAAATGTGTAAGGTTTACCAGAATAACCATTCCTCACTGTACTGTGGTGACCTGAGCTCTTTGGAAACACTGCTCACTCACTATTGGCTGTTCTACCTTAGTAGTCCTCCATTCCATGCATTTTTTGATAATGCCTGTGCCTCAAGGCAGCCAGTGGTAACTGCACTGTGAACTGTCAACACCGTTTGTAAATCAGCTTACAGAGCATTAGGACTCATTGGGCAGTTACTATGTTTTTATCAGAGCTGCTCTTAATCTTATAAAGGTACTTTTCGCTGAATCCTCTCATATTGCTGAGTGTCTGTCTGTTTTATCTCGAAGACACTGCGTGGTGTCTGTGGCCAACACAAGTTGGTTTAGTTACAAGAGTAAGATTTTCTTTTCTTATTCCAATAGGTATCTTATTCATTGAAAATGTTTCATAGACACTAATGTAACACATTCCTTGTGTATCCTTAGGCCAGTATGTTCAGGCCTTCCAGAGTCACCCCAGCAACCCGCTGCACAGCCTTTGTGTGGGTCTCACCTTTTTCCACATGGCATCACAGAAATATGTGGCAAAACGACATATCCTGGTGCTGCAGGTATACTGTTGGTTTAAATGCTCATTTTGTAAAAAAAAAAAATTGCATATTGTTTGTACATTATAACCTAATGTGTGTTTTTTGTTCAGGGTTTCTCCTTCCTGTGGCGGTACATTGAGCTGCGCGGAGAGTGTCAGGAGAGCATGTACAATCTGGGCAGAGCACTGCATCAGATGGGCCTCACTCATTTGGCAATACATTACTACCAGAAGGCACTAACACTGCCTGTACCGAAACTTGAGGTAAATACAGAAAAGGACACTGTCAAATCACCAAACGTATTTATTCATTTGTATTCCCACTCAACAAGAACATTATTAGGAACACCATGTTAGTCGCAATTCCGCATTTGCATGAATGTGGACGCTGGATCATTCCCATGCATTCTCTTTTTCACTTTCTTGTTCACATAATCTCTCTCTACCCTCTCACCACCCATCCTGCCTGCAGGGTGTGGCTGATGACCAGGTGGATCTGAGGCGGGAGATCGCCTTCAACCTGTCACTCATCTACCAAGCGAGTGGGAACACAGAGATGACTCGACAACTCATCAACACTTACTGTGTAGTTTGAACATGCACTCAAATTCATCTACATTAATATAAGATGGAGACTCAGGTTTCCTGCACTGAAAAAATATGGAGGACAAAGAACTAGTAATTCATAAAACACACTCAAATAAAAAAACACAATTTCTGCATTTATTTATTTACAAATGTCTACATTTTACTGTTATTTCATCACAGTTTTCACACATTTCTGAAAATATTTATTTTGATTTATCAGTGTCATTGTCTTTGATGGTTACAGCTTTATTGTAAATCACAATTGTGCACAGAAAAAAATATTTCTTCTTTAATTTTTTTTGTCCTCCATACACTGCCTTGTTATGATATGTATATTACATTAGTCAAGCAGTGACATTACATAATATTTATATATGTAATGTGTATATATGTGTACAGCTTGTGATACTCCAAAATGAATGTAGACACCATTTGTTATTTTTATGACAAATATAGACAAACAAATCATTATCCTTCTATGTTGTCAACATCCTAGAAGTTGACCTGTGGTAATGTATTTGTTTTTTAAAGGCTTGTATTTTTGTTTATTAAATATTTTCTGGAAAATTGCTTAGTATCCTCCATGTGGATTTGTACACAATTGTGGAAATGCATTTGTTATGGTACCACAGCGTAAGTAGTAAATACAGGATTTGATAAACTACAGTTTTACACGTATTTATATATACTGTTTATCAGTTATTACCATAGATTGGGTCAGGACTGACCGATTGGGCTTGGGAAATAATCATTTTGGGACGAAAAATACATTTGAAGAATGTTTTAACTGCCTTTTACTAAATATTTATGTGTGTATTTTAAATAATGGGCATCCATAAAACATATCTCGTAGAGACGACTAGTTTATTTATTCAACAGTGTGTATTTCCCCTCCAAGTGTTTTGAAACCATTCATAGAATTGAGTGTGTTTGCTTGTGGGGGGGCTCGAGTACCTGTGGACAAGCGCGGCCGAACGCTGTTATTTTTGTTATTTCGCTGGACTCAACAAGGCTAACCCTTTGAGCCCGTAAATTCATGTAAGTGTAACGAGTATACGAGTTAAATCACAGTGCGGCCGGGGGGTTCAATTTCTCTCCGGGAGGAAAAGTGTGTGAAGCAGCGGAAACGGGGAGGCGGATGTAAAGCGGTGCAGCCAAATAAATAAGATATGAACCCGTCTTTCTCCACAGTCACGCAGGATCACGCGACGCTGCTTAGACATGTATGACCAACTGGACTTTTATTTTTAGCGGAAAGCAAACGTTCTTAGCAGCGGGGCGTCGCTTTGAGCGGAGGCTGGATTACGGAAAGCACACGGGCTCAGGAGGGCCGAATTCCGCTTGGACGCTGATGAAGGGTCGCTGGCGTTCGGACCATAGGGAGGTCCGTCGTCCATGATTGAGCTTCTTGTTCGGGGGTATTTTGGCATGAAGGCGGTGTCCTGAGCCTCCGTTTCATAGGTAAGCGCTACCCGAGCTGGGGCTGTAAACACACTGTTCTACTGTGTATTTAGGTACATGTCGTGTGGCGCTGCCAGCCTTGTTTATCACCATCACTGCCTTCATTGACGTATTTCATGTTTTCAAGCACAGGGTGTCTGTGTACATTATGCTATGCTGCTAATGTTTTGATGTGTTTGAAGCAGCAACAGAAAAAAAACCAAAGGCACAATAACAACAACGTCAAAGTAAAAGCTCTGAGCCTTTACAAGATGAAATGGAACATTCTAGAGCTGGGCAAAAAACGCGTCCCTAACGACAATATAACCGGATAGCGGTAATAATCGCGATACTTAAAATAACCCTTACAAATAATTGTAAGGGTAAAGTTGAAGGAAGCAATTAATTGTGGTTTAGTTGAGCTGCTACATTGGCATAAAGTGACCAAACTAATTATACAAATAAGGTAAAACATTCACATTGATTATACTGTATGTGTTATATACTGTGTCAATCAATCAATTCATCGATCAGGTTACCTTCTCAATTCATTTATTAGTTTTCTTATTCAGAAATAGCTAAACAAATGTGAAAAATGTTAGACATAAATATTAAAAATGTCAAAAAATGATCTGTCTACCTCCAAAAAATGTTTCCCAAAATTTAAAATACACACAGACATTCAGTCATGCAAGAGCTAAAGAAATTGGTATTTAAGAAGGTAAAGTCACAGAACGTATTTGTATCCTATTAAAAAACTTTCAAGTTGATTACCATAATCATTGGCATTTAATTGTGTATGTTTTATTTGTGATTAGTAATCAGTTAATCATTGTAGCCCTTGATTGCAAAATGCATAAAACAATGAAATAACACTGAACCTTTGTAGCATCGCTACATTGTGAGTATCTTTGTTGTTGAATTATTTGCCAACCCTAGATAAATTACACTCTCACACAAAGTGAGGATAGTCAGTAAATCTAATCAGAGCTGTTAGTTTCCCAGAATAGCAAAACAGCTCATCCTCTATTTCCTCCCTGACAACGTCATGGATGAGCTGACCCCAATTGTAATAAAGCAATAATACTAATAATGATTATAAAGCATCCAGTGTTGGTAAACTATAGATGTATTGTATTGATTTGTTGCCATGTGTGAACTCCTCCTTGCACATTTCCCTCAGATCTGTGACTAACAATTGAGATGTGCACACCCTCCACATGCACGTCTGTTGGGTCAGGTAAACCACCAGCTTTATTTTGAAATGGACAGGATATGACATATTGCTCAGTTTTGACAAGATTAATGTAGGAAGGATACCATTTATCCTGTTCACCAGTGGTATTAGACAGCATGGCAGGGCTCCTGTGTCTTACTGAATGATGCCTCAGCTTCAGCAGGACAACACATTTGTCCAGCTGAGTCTATTGGCTTGCTGCATCTTGGCATTATACACCAATACAAGGGAGATTCTGAAGCTTGTTCTCGACTAATTTAATTTCAATTTCATCCATTTATAGGATCTCTAGGGCTGCACAGTTAATCACAAGACAATTGAAATTGCAGAATCCACATCGTAAGACACTGCAATAGTTTGATAAAGATAAAATGTGTGTCATAACAGCACTATGATGGAATTATGCAGTACTACATGATGTTTTTCCATAAATGTGTTTAAATGCAAAAATAATAAGTTTTTACCAATTATCAGTTACATCTCAATTGCAACGTTTGTCAAATTTATCGCAACATTATTTCCTTACAATGTTGTGAAGGTCTAGTTTCCTCTAGGCCTTATGAATTCAACTCTACTCATTCTGATTTGCAACTGAGAGCCAAATGCATTTTTCATTTGCTGTTGGATAGAACTGGCAGCCTTAAGTGACCTCACCAATTCCTCCATATGCTACTGTTACATTAAGTCAAAGCCTCCATTGCCCACTGACTTCCTAATGTGTGGTTTAAAATAAAGATGTAGCAGGTTGTTCTTCACATACAGTCTTACCCACAACTGCCAGAGTGTGGCCACATCGGAGCAGCATTTTACCTCCCTGATACATGACACTTAACATCCACTTCTTTCGTCCTTGTGAGACTGAATGATAGGAAGTCACAATCAGAATTCAAAGGTCACTTAATCGGTTTGGGGAGACTCTTTTTTTAGCTTTGGGGAAATCTGTCATGTGACAAGACAATTTGACCCATGACATGACAGTTTATAGATTTTGGAAGTAGCAAACATTCCCTTTCTGTAGAAAGTTTGCCACTAACATTGGGAACAACTGCCTATGCTGCAAAGAAACCTAAGAAAATGTAAAAATAGTCTGTAAAAAAGAGACTGATAATAAATGCAATAAAACATGTGTCATGGACGGAGCCTCACACAAAAAATCAGGTCATCTGTTGTGAATGAAGTGCATATGTCTGACTGTCACGGTGGTTGTAGCCTTTATTTATGGTTATGGCAAAAGTTATTGTTTCGTCCAGGAAGAAGCAACTACTAGCCCAGTGTTTCCCAATCCTGGTCTTTGGGGACCCCTGCCCTGCATGTTTTAAATGTTTCCCTGCTCCAAAACACCTGATTCAAATAGACAGCTCGTCATCAAGCTCTGCAAAAATCTGACAACAACCCACTCATTTGAATCAGGTGTGCTGGAGCAGGGAAACATTTAAAACATGCAGGGCAGGGGTCCCTGAGGACCATGATTGGGAAACAATGTACTAGCCTCATGAACACTCACTCATGCACGAATACCCAAGTCACACACCTTATAAGGACATCAGTTTTTCTGAATTAACTATTGTTAATTTATAACCACTGAAAACTACTTTCATAATTCAACCATGTAGGTTTATTTTGAGTTGTTGTGGAGGCCCATGGATAGCTTTAATAACCTGTGTGTTGTTGTCAGTGTCCTTTGGTAAATAGCAAAACCCTTTACTTATTATACATCTATTTATCAAATGTTAACTCCATATTTTCAATAATGCAATAAAAAAAACATTTACCCTATTTTACCTAATTACAGGTTACGTTAGTTGTAATTTATGTCTCCTCTACTGCCATAGTTTCAATGCATAAATTATAATTTCTGCCTCTAGGGGTGTCTCATTCAAAACAACAAAAGAATACTAAGTTTAATGACATTGGTAAGCAGTGGGGAAATCATTGGAATCTTTGTCAACAACACACTGGCTAACTAGAAGTACTAAACATTTCCCTCCTCACTCTGATGTTTTGGGGGTTACATTAACACAACCACCCACTGAGTCTGTTACCTTGAATAGAAATATGGATGGGTGAGCCTTTTGTTAAGTGGCACAGATTTGCTTGTCCCCACTGGCAGCCATGTTTTCACCGGTAGCATGCCTGCCTCAATACCACTACTTCTTAGTACTAGGAGAGCGTATCGAGTACATTCAGCTTTATAGTCAACTCTGACAAATAGTGTTTTTTTGCCCACAGTGTGTAAAATGTACTCAGCTTGCGGAAGTCTAACTGTCAGGTCTGTGAGCACTTTGGTCTGCACAATGTTAGATGTGATATATACGCACACACTGAACTGGCACAGAGAAATGTGATGGCTGTGTTGAGGACAGGAAGCTGTCGCCTCATTGTTTTCCAAACACGCTGCAGTTATTTCAGGACCGTGTGTGTGTGTGTGTGAGAGATAGTGCTCCAATCTCAAAAGTTGGCTTTTGCACAAACCTTTACCACTATTATGCAACGCAATTACACTTAATTGACCTTTGTCGTGAGAATCCACACAGCACCCAACCAGAAATCCTGTAAGTCAGCAGAGCAGCAGTAAAGGGGACAGTGTGTATTTTTTTCCCCATGTCTGACTGTGTCCGCCTCTTCAGTGTTGCCACAAAGTCTGGCGACTTTTAAAGAGATAGCTCAGGTTTTTTTAGTGTGGTTGTTTGGGATATGGAAACATAGTCAGCACTGACTGCCCTGTATCCGCTCCCTCTGTCAAGAACGAGATCTAGCTAAAGGGGACAGTAAAAAAAGTAAAATTAGATTTTAGGTCCTTAACAAAAGGCTCACCTAGACAGAATTGTGTCACCTAAAGTCTGTGCTTTCTGAAGAATATGTTTGCCGCTTTAATGTTGCCATTAGATAGCCTTTTCTGAACCTGAGGTTTGTGTCGCTTTTTAAACTGCTCACCCCCTCACCAAAGTCTGGAGAGAATACCGGTAATTTTACATCATACATACATATTTGAACTCTTTCATTAAGATTTAATAAAGTGACACAAACGGTCCAAACAAAGAAGCAGTCCACCAGTAGTTCCAGTTTTCCTGTGAGCTTCAAACAAGCATTTTTGCTATGGACTTTGGTGCGGTTCACAAACTTGTGTGTCCAGTCAGAAAAGACTGTCTAAAGAAGTGAGAAAGCATCAAACATATTTTAAGATAGATTAGACATAGGGAGGCATATATTTTCCCAAGCAAGCCTTAGAAATACATTTTTGTCCCTGCCATGTTTTCAGAAAGAAAGCATCTGTATCTCAGGGTAAGGGGCACACACAGTGCAGTCTGTATTGACTGCTTGCTAGTACCTGATACAACAACACCTAAAAAACACAAATGATCCATTTAATTGACTTCTTATACCATAGCTCAACCACGTGATTTAATAGCAGATTAAATTGCAGATAGAATGGCTGTAGTGTTTTCCATCGAAATCTTGCTTCATGCAGTGCTCAAGCTCTTACACTTGCATAATTCAGTTATGTAGCCTGCACTGAAGAATGCCAGCATTATTTTGATCTCAGCAGTGAAGTTTGGACTCCTCCTGTCCAACCCACAAATGTTAGGTTTTTTATAGGAAACACTTGTGAATGTGAATGGGCTCTTGCACATCATTCCTTTGTCTTAATGTTGGATGAGAGCTGCACCAAATCAAATACAGGTTTTGTGCGCAGATTTGCAATGCATTACTGCCTGGGTGTGTAGCACCCAGAGCACTGCTTTCTGACGGTGTACTGATGTCAGTGCCTGGGTCTGTTTTCACCAGGCTGAGTGTATATTTAGTCTCAAAATCTCACCGTTTATAAATAACCAGCAGACTTGAAGCTGCTGGTGGAGGAAAGATATTTTTCCCAGTATCTCACACAGTAAAGTTAAACTACGGTCTGAAGCAGATAAACCGGCTTGGAGATTATAAAAGATAGATATAACACAAATTCTTAAAGAGGCAACAGATAACTTATTTTGTCCCTCATTTAGTAAGTTTCAGTTGCACCAGTGGATCAACAATTCCTATGCCCTCAAGCCATCAGGTCTTTGAACTACAGATTCCAAGTGGTAGAGGTGAGCAGCACAGCAGTTCTTACATGCAGTCATAAATGTGTCATATCAGATCACTATCTTGTGTGAGGGAGACAAGGTGAGAAAGACTTTTTGCTGTCATGCTGCCCCCAGCAACAGCTCCCGGAGTAGGAGAGCCAACCTGAGGTTTGAAAAATCCATGACAGAGTAAGTCATGCTAGGCTCTCTTTCCCTGGGTGAAAGATTTTCACAACCCTGTGGTTAAGTAGTGGTGAAGCATTCTGGATCATTATCTTATCAGACACATGAGCAATTACAAGCTCCTGTCGTCCAATTCAATTAGCTGTAATTGAATTTGAAGGCTTCCGCTGAGTAAATGTCGTCTGTTGTCGGGAGTCATTCTAATAAGGAGCAGAAACATTTATTTGTAAATCGTGACAACAAATTGCATTTGCAAATGGGTCTGGAAACTCTCAGTTTATTTTCAATGTCTTAAGTACATTATTAGCTGTCACATCCAGTTAGAGCAATGAACAGTGAAAACGGAATACAGGGTGCAGTTTGTTGTTTTTTGGGGAAAAGTATTTTGTTAAGGAATTTTACAGAGGTCTTCTTTACCTATGTGACATAAACCTTTCAAATAAGGTAGCAATAGACCAGTAGCTCCTGTGTTCCCACAATGACTGTGGTGCAGGAAAATGGGCATTTCATTTTACAATAAATTTCCAGTCAAAAAAGACATATTGGCGAGATAAAGCGACAAACATGTTCTTAAGATATCGTAGACTTAAACAACATAGGCATAGATATATCTATATTAGGTGAGCCTAAAATGAGTTTTGAATTGTCAGCCATTTATTTCAAGTGAGAGAGAGCCTCCGTGTCTGGTTTTCAGAGCAGGAGGAAGCTGTGCAGTCAGTGCTGATTCTGCGCCAGGACCTCAGCCACATTTTGAAACAAAAGAAGTATCCCTTTAACTTGTAGATGTGTTGATTATAAATGTGTTGGACAGCTGGGAGGGAACATAGCTGCAGAGGGAGCTGGGAGCTGCAGATTGAAACCTTGTGCTAATGCAATGGATTAGAGAAGATATTCTATCAAGAGTAAATCCTCCTATTCTCTTTTTTAATCCTGATGCTGGATCAAGGACACTTACATCCTTAGAGCTCCGTGTGACTGTGTGTGTGTGTGTGTGTGTGTGTGTGTGTGTGTGTGTGTGTGTGTGTCTGTGCGCACACTTGTGTAGCAGGGTTTTGTGATATTCAATTCAATTTCTTTTGTACATTATATATACATATACAACATACATTATCTCAGGGCACTGTACATACAGTAGTAAGGCAGACACCTTTACATTGTTATAGAGAGCAGAGAAGAGGAGAGAAGAGAGAAATTGAAAGAGGGATGTGAGGTAGAGGCAGAAGAAATAGACCAGCACCAGATATATAACAGTATAACAGTGTTCAGTGTTGTGTGTGCTGGACTTCCTTTGCTGTTTTTTTGTGACAGGAGTGAAAACTGTGAGCTTTTTTTTTTATTATTTCTAATATGTATGTGTGTGTGTGTGTGTGTGTTAACTGTGCATGCCACACATGAAGCATTGGCTTCTATCCTGAGCTGTAAATATTTAACCCAGAATGGTTGGAGCCGACAGAAAGGCTAAATTTAAACTTGTGAAAACTGAAAAATTAAGTCTGGATATCTGCTGAGGCTGCAGATGTCGAGAAATCCACTGAGCCAACTAACAGTGCATGCCGGTGGTGGTGTGTGGAATGTTTTCTTCACACACTTTGTCCCCCTTCTACTACATCCATACTACTATATTTTCATTTGAAAACAGTATTTTTAGATAAGAATGATCTGCGTCCTAAAGAGCATCAAAGGTCTGGATCAGAAATAAATCGCCGTTTTTATAAAGGAGTAATGAAAATGTATCCTTTAAGGCATGTGACCCTGCTGACAGACATGTTTTAAGTGAGAACGAGCCTCCATATCTCAGGCTGGTTCCTGGCACAGAGATATGCCAAGAACCAGAGAGATATGGCTAAATACTTAATCATGTTAAAATATTCCAAAACAGTCAGTTTAGATATTATAAAAGGATCGTAAAAGAGTGTGTTTTGCATCTGAGTGAAATTGAAGAAGCCATGTCACAAAATGCATTAATGAAACACTTTAATGATCTATATTGAATATTTGTTATATCGATGCTGGGATATACATTGTTATTGAATTACTGCCCAGTCCACAAACTGATCTGTCATTTTCAGAACAAATGTAGGGAAAAACCTGAGAAGATAAAGATGTGGCCCGAAGCTAAGAAGTCGCCAGTATTTCTGTGGTGTTCCTAATTAAGTGCTGAGTGAGTGTTCACTCTCTCCTTCCTTGCTGTTGTCTATACACCTCTCTCTGTCACAAGCACACTTCTCATTTAAGTTTGAGGCCTCTGGGGACTGAGTCTGGATTTGAGTGTGCATCCATTCAGGGAAGGAGAGAAAGGAGGAGAAGAAGGAGGAGTTAGATGTGCAGCAGATACACGTGACTGATCCTGAAGCTGGAACATGGTTTGGCGTAACCATCTCTCACCATAGCAACGTGTGTGTGTGTGTGTGTGAGAGGGAGAGAGAGGGAGAGAGAGAGAGAGAGAGAGTGTAAATTAAAGAAAGGAGGAAAGAGAGAAAACGATAAGTGGTCTGTGTGTGTTCAGGAAAGGTCAAAAGGAAATGGTTTGCTTTCTGTCCACTCATGAAGTGAAATTGAACATGGTGACCTTTTCCACTATTACTGAGCTACAACTTTCTACCTGTAGATCCTGCCACTGTTCTATTTCTATTTTTTGATATATTTTATTTTAACTTTATTCAACCTTTTCACAATGACACAAATGTACTTCTTAATTAACATTGAGCACTCTGAAATCAAATGAAAATACATTTGTATAAATGTGAAGTAAGGAACATCTTCCCTGTTGGGCCAAGAGAGCCATTATATTCCCTTTTAAGTGGCCATTTTGGGTTTACTACCCTCTTAGGCGCCTAAATCCAACTAAAACAATGTGGAAGCTTTTCTTCCAGGAATTATTTCTTAAAAAGTCTGCAGAAACTGAGAAGAAATTCCTCTTTTTCGCTACATCTGCTTCGAATCAGTTACAAAAACATCTTAATTTTAGAGAGTTGGTCTCTCTGGATGCTTTTAAAGTATTTTAAAACAACTTGGATGGTGGTAAATCTGTCTGTAGATAGATGGTCAATCTGATTCAAATTGCCCTGTCTGATCCTTTATACTGAGTATTTATGATTCTGTACTTTCTTCCTTTAGATTAATATTTTATATATTTAATGAATATCTATCTCTGTCGAGGAGATTATGTTTTTGACATTCTGTTTGTCTATCTGCCAGCAGCATAATTCAAAAAGAAAAGGACAGCTATGTTTTTTTATAATAATTAGATTTTGGTGATGATGGATAATTGTATTGTTCTCAAACAATTACCCATGCAAGACAGGAAGGTTTAATGACTCTCTGGGAAACTGAGTGACTTTGGCAGATGTTTGCACTCCCTGAATTTAGGTTTTTTATTTATGTATTTTATGATTCAGTAGTTAAATATTTGTCTGTTCTTCTGTCTGTCTGTTACATGTACTTCTTGTCTTGGTCAGGACCATCTTGTTAAAGATCTCTTGTAAGAGACAATGATGATAATAATAACAATTAGCTAATAACTTTAAATGGCTGCACTGTAATTCATGAAAATGAAGAAAGACAGCAGATATTGTATTTTTGGTAGTTATGATGATGTTTGCAGTAGTTCTCACCTGACTCTCAGGGTTAGAGAAAACACAACAAAGGAAGGATACTGAAATGCTGTGTCAAAATACAGCCCTTTGTTGTGTCTTAATTGAGTTAAATTATTGTTTCCTTCAAGCTCTTTTTTCTCTCTCTTTTTGTCTCCACTATAGGTCCAGCCTTTGTCCTACCTTTGGATCGTAGGACCGCTCTATAAACACCCCCTCCATCCTGGACAGACCTGGAAGGATCACCTTTTTATCTCTGTCCTCATCTGTCCTTCTCTTCCCACCTTTTCTGATCATGGCTCAGTGTGTGATTTGCAGAGTCCTGTAGTGTCCAGGAGAGAGGCGTCCTTCTGCTTTTGACACCCCTGGGTTTGTCAAAATGGACAGGTGTGGCACGGCGTGCAGAGGGTTAAATGTAAAGCGACGACATTCGCAGCAGAGATGTAATATGAATGATAGATGGGAGAAAATCGTCAATGCACCTTGAGTGATGACGAGTAAAGCCTGGAAACATTGAAGTGCCTCCCCCCCAGAACAAATGCCAGCAGAAATGTGCTGTGACAAGCTCGAGCTCAGACTGTTGCACCAGCAGTAGCTTGTTATCACTCTCCACTGCCATCTGTTTCTCCATCCTCTTCTCTTTGCCTTTAGTGCTTCTTTCATTTTACGGATGGTACTTCTCAGCTAAAAGGTCTGACTGCCCCTCCCCCACTTAGTCCCCTTGTCTCTTTTCTTCCTTTGGCGCCTACCTTGGTTCAACCATTCGACCCTCCCTTGCAACAGCTGTCCTCCCCCCTCGCCCCCGCCCCCAGCCATCCTCCCCTTCCACCTCCACCTTCTCTGCCCCGTCCTCTCCTCACCATTTCCATCATCATAACCACCACCACCACCACCACCACCAACTTTCATCCTCCCTTCCAGCCACCTCCCCTCCTCTTTGGAACCATGCCACAGCCACAACCTCGACCTCTTCTTCCTCCCCACCGTCATCATCGGCGGTGAACAGTAGTGCCCGGGAGCACCTGCTGGCAGTGCGCCGGCGCACCCCGCACACCCGGCCATACACGATCGGGCCTGACAACCTCTGCAGCTTGTCAGTGCATGGTGCAGTCAGTGGCTCCGCCTCCAGCTCCTCCTCCATGATGTCATCAGGTGTTCAATCAGAGGGGGCAGGTTTGGGACTTCAGCGGGCCAATAGTGACACAGACCTGGTGACTTCAGATAGCCGCTCATCACTCACAGCGTCTACGTATCAGCTGACTCTTGGTCATGGCCACCTGGTTATTTCCTGGGACATCAAGGAGGAAGTGGATGCCACGGACTGGATTGGCCTTTACCACATTGGTGAGCAAACCAGAATCAACTCCCTCACTTTTATATCTCAGACTCTGTTTTCCAAATACTTGGTCAGATGGGTGGCAAGAGAATTTTCCCAACCTTTTAGTTGAGATTTATATGTATATTAATTAAATAACAAGCATCTAGTTAAGCACCAATTTACTCTCGTTAAGGTTTACCAACATGGCTCCCCATATAGAAAATTTGTTTAGGGTTGGTCTAGAACATTGGTCTAAATTGGTCTAAAAAAAGCTGAGGAGTTTTAGTTTAGTGATCTAAGTTCCCCATCTCTGCACAGGTCTTGAAGCTCTGTGATGCCGAGTTCACTGCGCACTGTTAAAGTCATAAAAAGTCACTGTTCACTTCACACAGTGAAATATTGGGACCAAAATTCTTTTCACAAATATGATAACCAGGTTTTTTTTAATTATTGGGTACCAGGTATTAGGTGGTGTACAGTAGGCATGCAAGTAGCCACTCAAAAAAGGTTCTCTTAATAAAATCTATCTTAATAATATGTTTGCCATTGCACTGCACTTTGACTAGAAAGTAAAGTTTGTGTTGCTTGGTAAACCTCTCCCTCCCTTGCGCTAAAGTTCACGGCACACAGGTGTCGTTAATTCACTGCTGTCTCCGTCATATTTTTTTTGACTTAGGTGTTTAAAAAAAGTGGCTAAATGTGTTTTTGTCACTAAGCCTGTCTGGCACAGAGGGTGTGCAGAGCACCATCAGTTGATGATGTGTCAGTATATTATTCAACCACACTTCAGACAAACCTGAACTCTCCCTATAATTTCACTCCACTTCCTGGTCTGAAAATTGATGGGGATGCAGATGCTTTAATACCCCAAACACAACTCTGCTGAGCTTTCCTGTAACATTACAGCACAGCCAGCTCGTGAAAAGGTATCCATTATGCTGCTGTCATTGCAGCCTCCTCCCAGTCTGTCCACATAGTGTTCATCCAACATCGTAAGAAGAAATGAAAAAAATACCATAGGATAGGATAGGATTTCATAGCACCACTGAAGAGGTTGTGACTTGTAAGATATCTCCTCAAGGTTAGAGCATTACATCACCCCTCTGCTGCTACATTAACTGACTAATGGATTGTGTGTGTGTTGTAGAAAAGGATGGTTAGAGAAAGGGAGTAGGATTTCCTGATGAAAAATGGTGATGCTGACTCAGCCTCAGTAGCATTTAAGGGCAGTATGTTATCGTATAGCTCATATTACAGTCTGCCTCTCTCTCTGTTTCTCACACACAACGCAGATAATACATTGATACATCTGTACACACATACAGTATATGGAATCAAAAACAAACTGAATGCAATATCTACACAACAAACCTTTATTTTGGTACTGCAGTGAGTGGTTGAAATGTAGAAATGTCCTCATTCACTTATGAAATCCTCCTCGGTTGATATTTACTTTTCACTCTCCGTTTCCATCCCATATCATGAAATGACAAAACATTAATAATTCAATACGGTTTAGGTCTGTTCTAACACTACACTTGGCCTGTAAAAAGAGGTGCAAAATCTGATATGACTGTGTTAATTATCCGATGATGAATAAATAAAGCCTTTCCCGGGCAGAAGAAAGTCACACAGAAGATGTTATATTTAGGACAGATGATTTCACTGCTTAACCAGTTTAAAGAGATAGTGTGGTTGTTTTATAGTGTGTTTAAGAGGTACTGACACATAGTAATCGCTGACTGCTGTGCTCAGACACACAGGGAGAAACATGGCTGCTTGCTGCCTGTGGGATTACAAGAACAGAGATTTAGCCACTTTACAAAAGACTCGCTTTATAAAATCTATACCTGTTTAAGATTATTGTTGCTGGTTGTTTAGTCAGCCCGTTTACAGGAAACTAAAGTTACTCTCAGCACACATTTAGATGAATGTAAGGTGTTGAATATGTGTCCATACTTCATAAACTACACCATTTTTTTTCTTAACATTTTAACTTAGTTACAGATATTCTCTCTTCTTCTGGCATTTATTCTTAAGCCTGTCTCTGCAGACACAGACTGTGCTGTACTCAACATGCGGTAGGTGTGAAAGAGCAGCTTTCCGAGGCCAGTGAAACACACACCATTTCACAAAAGCCAACATGAGTGATTATGGTTTGTGCAGAAGAGAACGAGTGCCTGTGCACAATCCTTTTATGAGACCGAGAAAGACAGAGGGAGTAGTGAAAGATGATCTCTCTATCCCTCCAACCTCTCTATGGTATTGATCCAGGCAGAGGGGATTTCTTTGGTTATATCCCCAGAGATGAGCACTGTTTCCAGCCTGGCTGTTGGCCATGTTCCCCTGGAGCCACCTGAGCTCCATAACCTCACACTGCTGTCTGGCCTGTACTATATGTTTGTATGTCACACCTCTCAGACCAAAGTGTGTTTATATCTTTGGAACATTACAGGGTTATCGGGTCAGAGAAGGGTATGTGAGAAATACTCACTGTCATCCATGAGGATGGAGAGCTTATTGATGGTGACCTGGTGTGACAGGTCTGTGTGTGTGTGTGGCTGATAGACATTAGAATTGATCCATGAGGACGCAGGCCATTTGTCACACTTAACACAGGACGTCCACAACATGAATGTTTGATAGCTGCACAGCACAGGGACATGTGGGGATGTGGTTTATGACCCAACGGAGGAATTTCCCTCACATACCACTAACCTCAGTGGTCCTCTTTCAACACAGCACGCTCATCCATTAACATCAATGATTCTTACATACAGTAGATCACTTGTGACTAGTCTTGATTTAAACTCCTCTAAAAGTCATCTATGTCTGAGACTGAAACAAGGCCGAGTAAAGATGAGTCCAATTACCAAAACAAAACCTTCTAAAAGTTGTTTCAAGTACACAGTGTCCATGTAATTAAATATCAACATCTCACAACTGTTGCTTCATTTACAGAAGAAACACAACACAACGTCTTATGTTTGCAAATGTGTGTACTCTATGTGTTTATTAGATGAAACATGTGTGGCCAATGTGTGGGACTCCAAGAATCGTGGCATTAATGGCACTCAGAGTGGTCATATTGTCTGGAGGCTGGAGCCAGGACCTTACTTCATGGAGCGTAAGTGGACGTCATGTGTTTTATGTTTGTGTCTATTCAACCAAAATGGAATATGGTCCTTTGTCATCATTGCGATGATTGTGTCCATATGTGTTCTCTTCACAGCTGAGACTAAAGTCTGCTTTAAATACTATCATGGTGTAAGTGGAGCATTAAGAGCGACGACACCGTGTATCACTGTTAAGAATCCAGGAGTGCCGGTAAGTGTTTGTGCATGTGTGTGTCTGTCAATAGAGTTGAATGACTATGGAGGATGTATGTTGCCAGGGCTTGGTTTGGCTGATAACCCTGTAAACTGAATACTGTGGATACAAGAGCACAGTATAGTGGACAGGATTCAATTAGTATTAGAATTTGATGCCCAGAATTACTCCAGGGTTATAGAGTGCTGGGGAGAGGCAGATGGAGAAGCCATCCACAGAGGTCCCATGGATAAGGGGAAGGGAATTGGGCTTGTACCTGGAAGGTCAACAGTTGAAATCTCAGGACAGACCATGAGCTGGGGTTTCCTGAGTAAGGTACCCAATCCCTATTGCTCCTCAGGCACCGATAAGTGCTGCCCACTGCTCCTGCGCCCAGTTTGTGTGTGTTCACTACTGGTGTGTAAAAATGAGCAATTTCACAATCTCTGATTGATTTATGTACAAATAAAACCAATTCTGAATTCAGTGAAGAAATTCCCCCAAACTCTCTAAAGGTTCTTGGGGGGCTGCAAGCAGGCATTTGGTTTTATTGCTGTTGAGCTTGTATCAGTTTAAAAATGTTCAATGAATGAGTGCTTCTGCCCTTTGTTCCAAGATAATGTGGGGTGCTGTGCCAATCTCAGCTGACATAAGACAAAAAGTGGGGTACACTCTGGACAAATCGTCAGTCCATTGTTTGAATTTTCTAGGTATTTTCTAGGTATCACAAATGTCAGCGACAACAGGATTGGTAACAAAAGGGTTAATGACATCCACGGTTTAACTTTGTCATTTGACAAGAGACCGTTGGGGAGATTTGCGTTGATGGCTTTGTACTGAGATATAGTTGGGTGTCATTGGCATAGCAGTGATAGATAAGACACCTTGGTAGCAATTGATGTGACCAAGGGGGCATTGTTGCATTGTGGGTAGATTTGTCAAGGAACAAGTGTCACTGAATTTAAAGCTCTGCTGCTTTGATTCTTTAGGTGGCAAGTGAAGGTCAAGTGGATGACCAATCAGGGACTGAGCATTGTCGCAAACTTGTCAGCTTCACTTTATCAGGTGAGAGGACAGATTCAGTAGTTGTATTATTGTATTTCATGTTATGTCGTTCATATTCTGATAAATTTGTGTTTCTTTCATCAGATATTCGCGCAGTTGGCCTGAAGAAGGGCATGTTCTTCAACCCAGACCCCTACCTGAAGATGTCCATCCAGCCGGGAAAGAGGAGTGGTCTCCCCAAGTTTACTCATCATGGTCAGGAAAGACGATCATCCATCATTGCGAACACCATAAACCCTGTGTGGCACGGGGAGGTGAGCACAAACATACACACACACACTCACACACACACACTGTAGTATGTAAAAAGGGATTGTGACTGTACACACAAAAGGATATTGTGCTACTTGATCAACTTAAGCTGTTGTATGATTATAATATTTCCACGAGTAGATAAAGTATATAAAACAAAGAGGGGATGTTAGTGTAATAAATACATCATGAGAATTAGGAAACCTTTTACATTTGAGATGATGTAAAACTAGAGGTGAAAATCAACTTTCCCTTATTTCTTTCTATAGAAGTACACTTTTGTGGCTCTGATGACCGATGTATTGGAGATCGAAGTAAAAGATAAGTTTGCCAAGAGCAGGCCAATCATCAAGCGCTTCCTGGGTCAGCTGATCATCCCTGTGCAGAGATTGCTGGAGGGGCCAACAGCTGAGTGAGTACACACACGTACATGTGCGCGCGATAACACACACGCACACCATAGATAACCTGGTGTGTTTCGCTCAGACAGATATTTAACCTTTGTCACTTAACCAGTACCAGTCAATCCATTGACTGAATATTGGCGTACAACAGAGGACATCATGTATGCCAGTGAATCAGGATACTATCAGGATAGTTCATGATGGTAGGAGGACATTTTACAACTAACAGCAAACTAATAGGAAACATTTTAATACTTTTCATCTCTCTATACAATAAATGTCAGTTACACCAACTTCTCTCTTACCAATAAGCCTTTTGTGTGTCTCACTCATGAAATGGCTCAAATTAATAGACAAAAATGTCTAAATGCAATTCCAAATATAAGATATGGTTTATTTGTTTTATGTTGCATACAATTGCTGACCGTTAAAGATGCACAGTGCAAAAGCACAGGAAGCGACTTTCAGGAAGAAAAACAAACACAAAGGTTGAAAAAAGAAATTAACCCTGTAACCCTGTAAATTAAGACTTACAAATAAAAGCGTTTGTTTTGTTATATATTGATATACAGGAAACAATAAGATGAAGATGAATTATAAATGTAACCAAAACTGAGGAACTTTATTTCAAGTTATTTTTTATACAGGATTTATACAGGTTTATACAAGAAGTTGAAGGCCAGGGTGAAAGGAAGTGATGGGTAAGAGGAGCAAAGTTGACGGTGTGTGAATGACTCACAGCACTTCATGCAAGGAGTCCCATGTCTCTTTTCAGCTGCACAGTATAGACGATTCTGTTATATTATATATGTATATATATGTATATATATATATATATATATATATATATATATATATATATATATATATATATATATATATATATATATATATATATATAAAGGATGTCCCCACAGCTGTTGTGTGTGTTTCACACAAATTGTACTTTTGCAGGATCTTGCTTGTGGTGGTGTTTTCTGAGTTGTGTTTGGGCCTCACTGAAAGAAATGCAGAAATAACGAATCTACATACTAAAAATTAGAAGAGAAAAAAGAATAAAAACAAGGAAACAAACCACATAAGAAAGGAAAAATACAGAATTAACACAACAATTAATACAGCAGGTTGCACAAAGCCAGCTGCATTTCAATGTGTCTAACATGACAGTGCAAAACTTATTGATTAAAATAAGTGACTACTCTGCATTCAGCAGCTTAATCGTTGAAGGAATGAATGATATAGTGGTGGTTTCTCTTCCTGGGAGGCAGCAGGTAATGCCAACTTGACAGCAACAGTAAAACCTCACCGGACAGGACATGATTATAATTAATAATACATTGTGCTTGTGTGTGTGTGTGTGTGTGCGCGAGCAGAGAGCAGCCAGTCAGCTACAGCCTGTGTCGTCGTCTCCCAACGGACCATGTGAGTGGGCAGCTTCTGTTTAGAGTGGACCTCACCACCAACGGACATGAAGGTGTGTGTTTACATACATTTTAGCCACTTATCCACCTTATACAATCCACACCTGGACAGAATCTTTCCCTGCTTAAGTCTACAGTATTTTAAGAAAATGTTCACCATTTAAAATTACTTTTCCAATTGACTTTGACACAAACTTAGCAAACAAGGTAGCAGTAGACCAGCATCTCCTCTCCCCCCCCTAAAACTGTGATTTCCTTTTTAGATTTTGCTGCAGGAGAGTGACCAGTTGACATTGTTCAGCATTTTAAAATATTCTGAAGACATCTTAGAGTTAAAATGTTAGTTTTGGCTTTTTATTTTACATGAGAATGGCTAAAATCAAATTTTTCCTTGTGCACGCTCAGGTTTCATCCCTTGCCTGAATATTTCAGAATTTCACCTGCTTTTGTGAACATTTCTGTCCAGATAGTCTCTGCGGTGTTCTCTGTTCACAGAAATTGTCCATACTCAATTTTCTAGGCATTTCCCAGAGTTGATGTCTGGAAAAGCTTTAAAGAGTTATTTCGAGCCTAATTCGCTCACTCTTCTTCTGTCTCTTTGCTCCCCCCTTCTCCTTCCAGCAGAGGCTTCCCCAGACACAATGGGAACCATCTTGGCTGGCACTGCGAATGGTGATCCTGGCAGTCCCTCTGACGATGAAGACCTCCCTCAGCCCTCCTCATCTTCACACGTCACATGTGGACCCTTTCCCACGGGCTCAGATGAGGGCTCCCTGCTGGTCAATGGCACTTGTTACTATGGTGATGATAGTGTGTGGCGAGATCCTGGGAACATGGGAGAGGAAGATCTGCTTCCTGTGGCCACAGGTGGCCACACTCACCGGCAGGTGTCACTCAATGACTACCTGGATGCCATTGAGGCTCCCAGGAGCCCAGGGGACCCGATTCTGGTGGGGCCTTCGCCAAAGCTCCGCTCCAGCTTTCCAACGGATACACGGCTCAATGCCATGCTGCACATAGACTCGGATGAGGATGAGGAGACTACAGGGCAGCACAGGGACCAGTTACCAGAGACAAAAACACAGCAGAGGGCAACCATATCAAGTCAATCAGCTGAGTCTCAACAGGGGAGAAATGGAGAGCAGATTGGAGCTGGGGCTACGGTGGAGGCAGCTTCAAACTCTGGTGCTCAGCCTGTAGCTGAGTCTGCTGATGGTCAAAGTAGAGGTGGGGCTGCTGAAGGTGCAACTGGAGCTCAGATGCCAGCAGGAACATCATCAGCTCCTGAAGCCACGGCAGGGACTGCAGCAGCTGCAGGTGCATCAGCTGATGTGGCATGTGAAAACTCTGAAGCTTCCTGCTCCTCTCAGGCATTAGTGGCTGAGGTGGCTCCGACTCCAGCGGAGTCACTGATGGAGTGTACCTGTCAGGAGCAGAACAGCAGGACCACCACACACCAGGAAGTGTCCAACAATTCTGTACTTGGTCCACTTTCACCTATTCCGGTGAGCAGCTGTAAAGGTTTACTGAAAGTTAGAGCTTTGAGAAAAGCTGCCATGAGATGACTCTCCTCTCCTCTCCTCTCCTCTCCTCTCCTCTCCACAGGAGGTGGATACGAAAAAGGAAATGGCACCGAAAGCTGAGGAGGAAGGGGCGGAGTCTTCAAGCAGCGAGGCGAATGGACCAATAGCAGCAGCCGCAACTGCTTCTGACCAAGGCAGAAGGACTTCTGAAGCTGGTAGGTGGTGATTATTCTTGTTCAGGACACAGACAGTTATTTTTCTTAGAACTTTTTGTTTTTGCTACATGTCGTTACATGTAATTTTTCCATAAGTAATGACATTTTAAAGTAAAAATTGCAGCTACCCTTGATTCAAGTCATTCATTCATTCATTCATGACACATGATAATAATTGTTAATTACAGGTGCTCAAGCCAGTGGCGGGGTCAGTCAGGAGGAGCAGGATGAGGAGGAGGAGGAGGAGGGAGGGGAGGTGTGGAGGAGGCGTTCCATGCAGACCTCCATCAGGGGGGCCCAGAACCAGGAAGTGAGCAGGGCCAGAGAGAGTCAGGGTGGGACAATAGGGGAAAGAGAGCCAGGTGAGAGGATGTAACTAACATATTGCAACTCATTTACACTCATTTGTAGTTTGGCTTTTTATTAATTTGAAGAATGTTGTTTTGTGTTTAATTTGCACTTATACATAATGTTTTTTATAATTAAAGGGAAAGCTTGGATGTTTTTGAGTGTAGTTTACTTAGACATGGTCAGTGTCAGTGTCTAACGTACAGCTGACTTCAATCTACATGCTCCATGAAGAAGAGAAACAGTAGTAGACAGGTAGGCCTGCTTGCGGTGAAAACATGGCACATGTGGGGGCGCCAGAAAAAAACAGATATTAACTACTTAATAAAAGGCTCACATAGAAAATGTTGCTGCTAGAGAAAATCAATGATATTAGATTACAAAGACATAAGAGTAGCTCACCTACTGCTGCTTCATTTGATAGGTTTGTGTCACGTAGGTAAATCTGAACCAAGACTTTCATCCCAAAGTCACAAAATAACAACTGGATTAACAACTTATGTGTGCTGTGATGTAGTTTTTTCGTTCCTTAAGAGATACTGAATGTTTCATTATTTTGATTTGTGTGTGTGTGCTATGCAGGTGCCACGAATGAGGTGAATGGCCACCAGTCTGTTCGCTCCCTTCCTTCCGTCCGCCCAGACATGAATCGATACCAGAGAGTGGACGAGCCATTGCCACCCAGTGAGTGTGTGTGTCTGTGAGTGTGTGCATATCTCCTTGTGTTTGCTCTATATTGCACATTGTCTTAAGTGGTTGAAAGCTTTGTCAGCACTGACAGGTTACTTTTTTAATAAATAATTCAAAACATACACTAAAATTTTATTGAAAACTTTTTTTGTTGCTATGGTAATACAATATCTGAACCAGGTCTCTCATATTGTGCTGTTTTGTTGCTGTATTTTCTTTTTATTATAACCGACCCGATCAACAACTACTCTGCGCCACAATGTTAAATCACACATTTTCTCTATGGACTCTGGTGAGGGGGAGAGCAGTGAAGCGACACAAACGTCACATCACTGGCAACTTTGCCAACTTTGCCATATGGTTGTTGAGATAGCAAACATCTGCTCTTCTCCAGTCTGGCCCTCACTCTTCTTTGTTCTTTTATTTGTGGTTGTGTGTGCAAACCAGACTGGGAGGCTCGCATTGACAGCCATGGTAGGATCTTCTATGTGGACCACGTGAATAGAACCACAACATGGCAGCGTCCCACGGCTCCACCTGCCCCTCAGACACTCCAGAGGTCCAACTCTATACAACAGATGGAGCAGCTGAACCGCAGGTCAGAACACACAGACACACAATATAATAAACGATGCCACCAGTAAGTTGACATTGCAAGATTTACTGGACTACAAGATAATTAATATGGGGTCTGTCATATGATCAAAACAACATTCTTAGTAATGGTCTGTTATATTTATAAGACATATATTTATAAGAATAAGACACCATAGAATATTATTGTCAATCAAAATAAAATAAAAAGAAATCAATTCAACCAACCTGTGTAATAAACACAGATATTGTATGGCCATCATCAAATTGTAAATGTGGCTATTAAAGTTGTAAAATATAGATTTTTCTCAATTTATAATTTCATGATTTGAGTTGTTGCTGTGGTAATTAATATGCACATACACAAACCTGTCCAGGTATCAGAGTATACGTAGGACGATGACCAACGACAGCAGACAAGAGGAGCCTCCAGTCAATGAACTGCTGGTGGATGAGACTGATATGCATCCTTCAATGCCAGGTAATCCTCTCCCCACACTTCATTCTGGTCTGTGTTGTAGGGATGGGATTATCAAGGACAAAGAACTTGCAATAAGGAATAATAGTCAATGTGGAAAATTTGAGTCTACATAGTAAATCTTCTGTGAAGTATAATATGACCTTTCACTTTGATTTGTGCACTGACGTGTGCACTGACGCGTGTGTGTTTGTGTTTAGCAGAGCTGCGTCGGGACAACAGTGTGGGTCAGTCCAGTTCCAGGTCTCGCCTCTCTCTGCTGCTTCAGTCTCCCAGCGCCAAGTTCCTCACTAGCCCCGACTTCTTCACTGTGCTGCATTCCAACCCTGTGCGGACTTGTTTTTTTTCTTTTTCTTTTCCTTTCCTCTCTTGTCTTTTATTTTCTTCTCATAGATCACACTGGTGTGTTATATGAAAGCTCTAGAATAAAGACAGACCACTGATATATTTAGGGACTGTATCCAAATTATAAACAGGTTCAGGTGGATGTGTTTTCTTCTTTTCCTAATCTTTCCTTTTCTCTGTTTTGTCTCTTTCCTCACTTCTAAACTCTATCTGCTTCTCTCTCTCTGTTTTTGTTTTGTTTTTTCCATCGTTCACCATCTCTCGCTCAGAGTGCCTACCGCATGTTTGCCACCAATACCTGTCTGAAGCATATGATCAGTAAGGTCCGCCGGGATACTCATCATTTTGAGCGCTACCAACACAACAGGGACCTGGTGGCTTTCCTCAACATGTTTGCCAACAAACAGCTGGAGTTGCCGAGAGGCTGGGAGATGAAGCACGACCACACCGGCAAGGTAGAGCAACACACAGATATGAAGCTTTGTTTTATTTACATGCAAACAAGTAGGGTTTTATGAGCTGGAGATAAGAAAATACGTTTTGCAGGAGTTACAGTTTTTGTCCACAAATATTGTTCAAAGTTTTAATGTGTTATATTGTGTGTGCACATGGAGTCTTTCTTTGTGGACCATAACTGCCGGGCCACCACTTTCATCGACCCCCGGCTGCCTCTTCAGAGCTCTCGGCCCCCCAGCCTCCTCACTCACCGCCAACACTTGACTCGCCAACGCAGTCACAGTGCTGGTGAGGTCAGCCCACGACGACTGGTAAGAAAACCCTGCCCACTGGTGCGTCACATCCTCTCTTTGTTTTTAATTCATTTAAAGGAATGCATGATCCTGTCTCTGTAGGTAGCTGATGACCCTCGTCATCCCGGTCCTCCTGTGGTGCCAAGGCCTTCCAGCACCTTCACCTCTGCCAACAGGGGACAGTGCCAGGACATTGTGCCAGTTGGTCAGTATATACACAACAACCCACACATACACAACATACACAAACCTGCTCAGAGTTGACAAATGTGGACCATCGTGTGTGTCCAATTTTACTTCCAGCTTACAACGATAAGATTGTGGCATTTCTTCGTCAACCAAACATCTTTGAGATTTTGCAGGAGAGACAACCCGACATCAGCCGGAACCATTCACTCAGGTACTTGCACTGTCACAGTCAATCGCCGATAATGACACTGGAGGGTTTAGTTGGTGTATGTGTTTAAAGATTTAAGTTGTTGTGACAACAGGGAGAAGGTGCAGTTGATCCGAAATGATGGAGTGTCAGGATTGGCCAGGCTGTCAGGAGATGCCGACGTTGTCATGCTGCTCAGGTGGGACATCCTTCCTTCCTTTCCTCTTTCTATCCTGCCTTCGTGTTTGCGTCCTTATTTAATTTGTATTTATCTGCCCAAATGAAAACAACTGATTGGCTTATTATATTATATTATTATATTTTAAAGGGATAGTTAAGTTTTATTATGTGTTGCTGCCAGCACTGACTTTTATGGGTATTTTCATTCTTACATATAGCCACTCAACAATATCACATGGCTACCAGCACACACAAGGATAAACATATTTGTGCCACTTAGGAAAGACTCACCCAATAATATCTACACTTGCTTAAGTCTATGATATCTTAATGATATATTGCTGCTTTATCTCATCAATAGATAACTGGATACTGAAGTTGGTGTCACTTTGTAAATCACTTACTCCAAGTCCACAGAGAAAATAGCAATTTTACATCATTGATCCACTAATTACATTCAAATAGGTTATTTTGTAACTTTGGTGAAAACCTTAGTTTGCATTTACTTAAGTAACACAAACTTATCAAACAAGGTAGCAGTAGATCAGCAATTTCCTCTCCCAAGCTCCGAATTCTGCCCTTTTCAATGGACTTTGGACTGTTATCCCATCAGCTGGAAGCCATGTTTTTAGTAAGAGTGAGCTGGTTCTCAACACTGGGGTTATGCAAATCATCATTGTCAGACCATCACTAAAAAAACTCCTAAACTATCTAAAATTAAAAATAAATCAATCAATTTCAATGCTGTGGCTGATTTTTGTACTGTATATTTCTGTCTTTCCTCACTTGTGCTTTCCTTGATATATTTCCTTAGTTCCTCTCCTGCTTTCAGTCTGGATTAATTAATTATCTTCAGTGTATTTAAATTATTTCTCTTCTCTGCAGCCTTTTTGAAGATGAAGTCATGTCATACGTGCCTCCTCACGCCTTACTTCACCCTAGCTATTGCCAGTCACCTCGGGCATCCCCTGTCTCCTCCCCACAGAACTCACCTGGTAAGAGAGATAGGTTACATTTATTTACTCAAAATTAAAAGAAACAGCAAGGCCAATACATTTTTTTAATACAACTATTGTTTGCAAACTGAGTGTCAATATCCTCCCAAACTATAATTTTAAATTAATTTGTGTAGAAATAAACTATGTACAAAAACAGACACCAGAGCACTCGTTTGAATTTCTTTTTCAATGTCATTTCCTGTTTTTCTTTCCTATGGCCTATAGGCACTCAGAGAGCAAACGCCCGAGCCCCAGCTCCCTACAAGAGAGACTTCGAGGCCAAACTGCGCAACTTCTACAGGAAGCTTGAAACGAAAGGTTACGGCCAAGGACCTGGCAAATTAAAGTAAATGTGTTTGTGTGGAGAGATCAGCTGTTCTATTTGTTTTTCTGTATTTACAATTCTCGTTGTGTGCTCAACCAGTTGCTTGTGTGTGTTTCTCAGGTTGATCATTCGTCGTGACCACCTGCTGGAAGATGCCTTCAACCAGATCATGTGCTATTCTCGCAAAGACCTGCAGCGCAGCAAGCTCTACGTCAGCTTTGTTGGGGAGGAAGGGTGAGTGTATGTGGGAGGACAAAACACAACCCCACAGCTTATCTCTATTACTCATATCCTAAACAACTTTGTGAATTCACCATATCTTGATATTTCTAAGCTGCTGTCAATAAAATTATTTTTGTTTAAATCTGTGACGTGAGTCTCAGTCACAGGACTCTCACAGTAAATATACAAGATAATTTTCCAGTATTCCACAACACTTTATACAATCAGGAGTCCACAAAGAGGTGGTTGTCTCTGCTTGTACAGCAAATTAATATTTGATGTTCTGTATTAATTATGGTTTATTTGGTGTGGACAGTTGGAGAATAGCTGTCTTATGCAAATATCATAGTATTCATAACAAATGCTGAGTAGAATGAATGTTTTTGGAGGGAAGAAGAGGCTATTGGCAAAGTTACTTTGTGTGTGTGTGTTGCAGACTGGACTACAGCGGACCATCCAGAGAGTTCTTCTTCTTGGTGTCCAGGGAGCTCTTTAACCCTTATTATGGTCTGTTTGAATACTCTGCCAATGACACCTACACTGTCCAGATCAGCCCCATGTCTGCCTTTGTCGACAATCACCATGAATGGTGAGACTTTACAAATCTCCAACATAGACAGGCCACACTGCTGAGGCGCTGCACACAATACACTTCTACAATCTGTGTGTGTTTCAGGTTTCGCTTCAGTGGACGTATTCTGGGTCTGGCTTTGATCCATCAGTACCTGCTGGATGCCTTCTTCACCAGACCATTTTATAAAGGCCTACTGCGCATGTATGTACTCTATATGTAAACAATGCAGGTGTTTATCAACTATTTTATATGGAGAACATACAAATTAGTAGTGTTGTAATCAAGACCACCTAAACCTAAAAGTCGAGACCAAGACCACAGTGTATCGAGACCAAGACAAGACCAAGACCTCTGTTAACGTCGCTTTGCAGAATTTACATGTTGCACTGTGTTTTCTTTTGGAGGTATTTATGCACAAAAAGTCTTTGTGGTTCAGGTAACCAAATTTTCACATTTCGGCAGGACCTACCAAAAAGTGACTGCACCCTATAACTCTAGATTGGTAGGGCTTACAATCTCTGTCTTTTCAGCATAAGCAGTAGAGGAAACCAGGTGCATGTACAGTGAATTTGATCAATATAATATAAAACTCTGACTTTGTTAATGGACTTTAGTGTGGGTGGTGAACGGTTTACAAACTACACCATCCAGAAAAAAGTATTTGCAGTGAGATAAAGCTGCATTACTCTTGCACAGCTCAGGCAGCATTGACTATGTGTCTCATATACTCACATCAGCTCACTGATCAGTGTGTGTCGGTTTAGCTATCAGACACACTCATGCAGGCACTTGGCAACACAAGTGATTCACACAAACATTTTCCTCCATGTAGTCCATGTGACTTGAGTGACCTAGAGTACCTGGATGAGGAGTTTCACCAGTCCCTCCAGTGGACGAAGGACAATGACATAGAGGACCTCCTGGACCTCACCTTCACTGTCAACGAGGAAGTCTTTGGACAGGTCAGCCACTCTCAGCCAGTGTCTTTTTTGCTCAGCCAGATTTTTGTGCTATTTTTTGAATCAAACAAACAAATTAATTACATCTTATTGTATTTTTGCTACCTACTGTATATCCTATGTCTATGCTGGACACAAACTCCCAAATTGTGCCCTTGATTTATTATACAGTGTATATATAAACAAAAAGTTAACCCATTTTTACCTGTATGAAGCAAATTGTTCCAGTGTACTGAATGGTTGTCACAAGCTGTCACCTGCTCTGTTTTATACATATTTATAGTGATTTCCATGCATTCATTTATAGTCCAGCTCTCTTGTGATAGCCATTTCCTAGTAATAGTCTTTTTATTGGCCGAAATAAGTAAATTGCTATCTCTTTGCAACCATTTCTGACGTTTATACTCAGTGTGAGGTCTTTTTTAATATGAATTTTGATTTAATGCGCCTATGAACTTCTTATCTTGTCTTATGTAAAAATTAAAGAATTTGTTCCACTGAAATCATTTAAAGCTTTGCACCGATTCGCTGTGTTCTCACAGATAACAGAAAGAGAGCTGAAGCCTGGTGGAGCCAACATCCCTGTCTCAGAGAAGAACAAGAAGGAATACATTGAGCGCATGGTGAAGTGGAGGATAGAGAGAGGAGTGGTGCAGCAGACTGAGAGCCTTGTCAGAGGCTTTTATGAGGTAAAGTACGACTGCAGACACACCCCTTACTCTAACTTTCAGCTCTCTATTAATTCAAGGAATCACCATTGCGTGGCTTCCGCTTGCCTAAAGACACTCGTGCCAAGGCAATGTGCCATGTACGTGATGCTGAGTCAGCTGAAGCACGAGATGCTGATACTGCACTAGTATGTGTAATGTAACACAATTATTAAAGGGATCATTCAGGTTCTTTGAAGCGTGGGCATCTCAAAGTCAAATGTGCTTCCTGAGTCGAGTGGATCCTCCAAGTCTGGTCCTAAGGGATGAGGCAAGACTCCTTCAGAGCATTCAGGGAACACATAAAAGGAACAGGCTAGCAAGTCTACATCACTGATTCATTGTCTGACACCAGTGGCTCCAGAGAAGTGCTTCTCTCGTTTTTTTTCTAAGTGTCTATATATTTTCTAGCTCAGTGTAAATGCCAGCTGATACTGGTATTTATTTTATAAGCTTCATTAAACGTTTTGACACATTCATGGTATTGAGCCTTCATTCTGGTAGTTCTGCCCCAATGTCACTATGTGTAAATTAGATCACCCCTTCAAAGATTGTGCAGGCTATATGAAATAAAATGCTGTAGTTAATTTGACTTATTTCTCTGCAGATGTTGTTATTCTTTTATAAAAATCAATGGTGTCTTGATAAATCAGATACTGGACATGACATACAAATTAAACTAAACTAAACTAAGTAACCAACAACAGTACATTGTTCTGCATGGGTGTTTGTGTTACCCAGGTGGTGGATGCCAGATTGGTGTCAGTGTTTGATGCCAGGGAGCTGGAGCTGGTGATTGCCGGCACTGCTGAGATTGATTTATCAGACTGGAGGAACAACACAGAGTACAGAGGAGGTAGGAAATGAGCTGGAAAACATGAGGCCTAAAAATGTCAAGCAGAGCATGGAATCTGCTGGATATGTGCCATTGCCCTTTTTTAGCATGCCAGCCATGTCATCATTATCTGTCTTACAGTCGGCCCACTACTTTGATCCAGACTAAAATATCTCAAGGACTTGATGGATGAAAATCTGTACGCACATAAAATATATCTTTTTTTAGTGTGACTGACAAATCAGCATTGACTCATACAACCTTAACTATCCCCTTATTTTAAATGTTAGACTGTAAACCTCCAAATCCTCAGGTTTGGCTGCAGGAGTTTAAGTTTACACTCATTTCCTGTTTTTTTCTTTTTGACATATCATCATTATCATGTTGCCACAGTTGCATGACTTGATTTGTTATTTTCAGGTTACCATGACAACCATATAGTGATCCGGTGGTTCTGGGCGGCAGTTGAAAGGTTCAACAATGAACAGAGGCTGCGACTTCTACAGGTATGTGTGCGTGTGTGTCAGTGTTGTTTGCTGATCTGTGATACAGGGGAGGTTGTTTATACATAAATTCTGCTGTTATTTATGAATCCTTTGAGAAATAATAATTGTATTTACTGTATACAACAGCTTTTTTTAAAAACTTAACAGAGTGCTTTGACAACAAAGCAAAATCAGAGATTAAACGGGAGGCACATGGGAACAGTAAAACTAAGCAGGCTGGAGAGTTGACGTAATTATGCATGCTTAATTCAACAATATCTTAAGAATTCCATGTGTTTGCCTCAATGATAGAAGCATTTTACAAATTAAATATAAAGCTTGTGTCGCTTTGTAAACTGCTCACTCCACGCACCGAAATCCATAGAGAAAATGTGTGATTTCGCATCACAGCACACAGGATTTGTTAATCCACTGCTGCCTCCATCGGTTCAGATGTGTTACTGTGTGGCTTTGATTTTTGGAAGTCCTTCATTTGGATTTATCCAGGTGAGACAAACTTACCTAACAAGGCAGCTGTAGACATATTTCATGACAATTGACTGTCGTGCAGTCGAGTAAGTGGTTTACAATCTTCAGTTTCCAGTCAGAAAAAAGCATCTAATGGCAAAATGGTGAACATACTCTTTAGATATCATAGATTTAAGCACATCTCGCACACTTTAAATACATATTTTGGCAGCAGACGAGGATTCATGTGATTTATTCAGATGTTAAATCTTCATTAAAGAGTTTCCATAACAAATTTAACATGCTTTTTACCCATTTTTAGTTCATTTCTGTACCAGTATATTTATATAAATGCTTTTTAAAATGTATTTTTATACTAGTTTCACATTTGTTGCTGTTACCTTATGTCAGGTGCTAGACTTGCTAATTCTCTGTCTTCTCTGTGTCATCAGTTCGTAACCGGGACGTCCAGTATTCCATACGAGGGCTTTGCTTCTCTTCGAGGCAGCAACGGACCACGCAGATTTTGTGTGGAGAAGTGGGGGAAAGTAACATCGCTGCCTAGGTAAACACAAGAAGAGCCTGCAGAAAATCTCATTTCATAGTTGGAATTTTACAGGACAAAGGTGTCGTATCAAATTGTATTTCACTATGATTTAGGGGATTGATCAGTTTGTATTCAAACCCAAAATCAACAGTTGTAACCGTTTGATGATAAAGTGATATTTCCAGATGCAGCCAAAGCTGTATGTCCAATGGGAAAAAGTAGAAGAGTCATTTTTAAGACTAAAGAGAATGATATGAACATGTTTCCTGGTTTTATTCACTCATGGAATGTGCAAAAACAAAACCAATAGTCCAGATGCAGAAACAAATCATAGGGTGGGAAGTGACCATCGCTTTTCCACACCAATGTTTCCAGTGTGGCTGTTAAGTTAAGATGATGTCTAAGTTTGAAAATGAAAGAAAGAAAAACCATCATTTCCTGTTTACTGTCTCCAGAGCTCACACCTGCTTCAATCGACTAGACCTGCCCCCATATCCATCCTTCTCAATGCTGTATGAGAAGATGCTGACTGCTGTGGAAGAAACCAGCACCTTTGGATTGGAGTGAAATCCCTGCAACACTGCTGGTGGTCGTGAAAAGCAGCTGGAAAAAGGCCTCAACATCTGATTCAGAGTCACAAATGTATGATGTGCGTTTAATTTACAGAGGACTATAACTTATAAGGGACATTGATGAGACACACTTGTCATCACTTGGACATCTACATCTGTGTTCCTTTTATTATATGTCGCACATGCATGTTTTTCGTGCTTGCTTAGTAACTCGCACACTATCACCTGTGTGATGTGATAGAGTCAAAGATGCACTCTGCCTTCCAGACTGGGAATCACAGTCGGGAGGATTTTGGCCCAATCGGAGACTGGGATGTCTGCTTTTCACTTTGATACCACATATAAACCACAAGAAGCAATCACTGCCTTCACTGCAGAGCCTGAGTGGATTGGTCTCTCTTATTCTGGACCCTGAAGGATCATGTGGCCTGTCAACCCAAGTGATGGACTTAGTTTAGTCTAGTGTTCTCCCTTGTGGCTTATTTTATGAACTGCACTCATGTAGATGGTGCTTTTTCCTCTTTCTTTCTTTCTTTTTTTCTTTTTAGAAAAAGGCAGTTACATGCCTGAAGTAACTTTTGGTAAAGTCTGTGGGCTTTTCCAGTGAAGGTCACCCACACAGCTGATTTTGGACTCCAAATAGAAGATTTGGTATCATTGTTACAGTATTTTCATCTAAAAGTGTTTTTCTAAAGACATGGAGGTGACATGTTGTGATTTGAATGTAACTGATGTAGATTGTGGGGGAGTTTTTTCTACCAGATCTGGATCAACTGGAAGAAAAAAAAAGATTCAGCCAGCACTTACTTTTAATTTGATGATTGAATTTATAATCATTTAATTTACATTAATTGTCCTTGATTGATTTGAAATTAGGTCTGATCCAGGTCTGTTTCTAAAGTGTAATGAAACTGAGCCCTGTTTAAAGATACAAACAGTAGATTGGAAAAGAAAACGTTATAGTCAGGTACTGGGGTGTTGGAACAGAACAGGCAAAACAAGCAACTGCCCATCACCTGGGGCAACCAGTGCTAAATTTACATCTTCTTGCGTGTTTGCATTGACATTGGATGTAAACTAATCATGCAAAAAAATGCATGAAATTACTTCTTCTCTTTGGTGTTCCGGCAATGGAATAAAAAGAGTAGTAGCACCCTCTATGTGTGCGCTACTCTCTGCATTTAGTCCCACATTGCAGTGCAGCACGTTACTGTTACTAAAATGACATTACTGGCATAAAAACAACTCCTCTGCATATTCAATTCATTGACTTTCTTTTCGCTATTATTATTATTATTATTATTATTATAATATATTGTTACTCACATTTGCACACTATGAATAGAATCTCCATAATGTTTAGGTGATTTTGTTTTATGTTTCTCTCTGTTCTTGTGATGACGACCACTTGTGTGATTGTTCAACTGAATGTCATCACACTCTCTGTGTGTAATCTCATTTTCTGACGTGATGAGCTGAACTCTGGCACCACTCCCGAAAATGTACACCCCTTATTTCAATGTTGAATTAAGTTAGAAGTACAGTTTAGTTAATTGATTCAGGTTGTTGTGCCACTCACCGCAGGCACACAGTAAACACTGTCCTTGTAACTGCATCGGCATTTCGTATAAAATCCATTTGAAGGAGTTTGCCGTGCATCTTTCTTCTTTTGTACTTGTACTCATCACTGCCCCTTTTCGGTCACATTCCTCACTGCACTATGAATGTAAGCACGCCTTGAACTGCCTCTGTGAACTACAGTTGCACAGCCATGATACACAGGTCTGTAACAGTTAAAGCAACAATTCTTTTTTTTCTTTTTTTTTGAAGTATGTTTGTATGTGGGTCAGACTTATACAGATTGTGCTGTACCCACCCCTACCAGCAAGACACAGAGGCTCACTCTCAACATGCCTGCCAACAATGGAAAAAACATTTCAGCCTCTGAACCAAAGAATCTCCTCATAAAATATATGTCTCTTGAAGTCTATGATATCTTAAGGATATGTTCACAGCGTTGTCTCACTGTTAGAAAGCCTTTTTCTGACTGGAAACTGAAGATTTAGCCTTTATCCCCTTTAGTATCCCTGCCAATGACCATGTTTTCAGTGAGCCTCTGTGTCTTAACGAGGTGTCTTTTACAACCACACTTCCTAAAGCCTGAATTATTCCTTTAAGCGTCTGCTGCTGAGGTCATGAACGAAAACATCTAAGTGGATCATGTTGAATTTTCGACCAAACACACATTACATCAAAGCCCAACAACAAACATCCCTTCAACATCATATGTCCAAATTATGATTTCATGATTACGCTCTCTTAATTTAGACATAGATTCTAATATAATCTTACATAGACACAGAATATAAAATAATTCGATGATTTAAGTGTTAATGTCTATTAATTGAGACATTGTCAAAAAGGATCAAATCAGTTTTTCCTTTGTTTTTCTTAGTGAATCAAAATTTCCAATCACATTTTGACTCAGTTGCAGCTTGTTCTTCTTCTGGTTGGAATTGGCTTCTATAAGGTGAGTCAAATCATTGTATAGACTCATATGCTGTCTTTTAATGTGTAAAAGAGTTTTTAAAAAGAGTTTTAACAGTATAATTTATGCAAATCCAGAAAGGGCACATTTGGCTAAGTTTTATGTGTGGATTTAGATAAACTGCATCGAAATTAGCTACTCTCTCATTCTCTTTTCCCTCACAGAATGTCCTGCCTTGTGTCTGTCTGACCAAAGTTGTGAGCCTTAACCGGCTGAGTCACATTTAACACTCACATTTACACAGTCCACCTCACTTATAAATATGAATGTTTGTTTGCAGTCCTCTAATGAAATAAAGTATCATCTCTCTATGCACGCTTTGTCTCCTTCTTTCCAGATATTTTCCTTTTTTTGATAAAACAAACACATCTTTTCATCATCAATTATTGTCCTTGATCAAGAAGCTACAGGTTTGATGACCCTGATTAAGTGCTTTTACAGCATCCTTGTGGATCTTTATACATGCTACATTATTTTCTAATTAAAGGTAAAACAAAGCTCTTCCAGCAGTGTTACTATCCTATACTATATGTTCCCGCATGTAAACGTGGACACTGTACCAAATCAAAAACACATTTTATTTTTCTTATTTGCAATTATGTGTAATTAATTAGAACATTCGGGAAGGAACATTCCCTAGTTCCGGAACTATTCGTAAGCGGAAACGGATCATACACGGGCTGAAACTGTGATGCACGCTAAGGAAAAAAAAACATGGCGGCCAACATAGAACAAATCTTTCAGGACTTCATATTGAGTAAAATCAGAGAAATTGAAGACCAGAATGAAGACAAAACGTACGTGAATGTGTTTTTTAGTTTGAGATTTTGGTACAGATAAATATTAGACTGTCCGCTATATTGTGCAAAATGAATGTTTTGCTGCCACAGAAGCCGCTCTGGCTAGCATATAAGCTAACGCTATGTGTACTTATGCGTTTAAACGTAGCGACATAACAGGGCTGTTTTGTAAGCCGGCGGGGTAAACATTAACCCGTCAGTTGTAAAGGGAGCATGTGTGTCAACTATGTGTGTGTATTAAATGCAACAACATGGAGCCTTATAGTGCACCATAGCTTTGCCGGTTAGCTTGCTTATTTACGCTCAGCGTGAGTGGCTACTATCTCTTAGATTGCGGATGTGTTTTTATGAATTAGGACCAATAAACATTTACCCCGCCTGCACATGAGTTTCAGTTAGATAGTGCGTTTGGTCATAAAGCCGTCAGAATTCAACAGGTACATTTATAATTTTATGGTTCAATTCTAAACGTGAATTTCCAGCCGGGTTCCTGACTGTGGCTGGGGTGGGAATCGCATGGTACCTCACGATGTGATACGCGATACATGGTCCATGATACCAATAATATCATGATACAACGGTTCTCTGAGAATCAATACATTTACAAGACAGTTTTATAGTGATGTATCTCGATATATGTCTTAACTGAACAAAACAAAATGTCTATGAAAAAAGTCGATGCATTGAATGTGGATGGGGCATATCTTAACATGCTGTACCCTCTTCTTTGGCCAGGTAACTTCCGCCCTAGTTTACCACATTCAATTGAGTGTGGGTTTCTTCCAGGCTCTCTAGTTTCCTCCTACCATTCTGTCAGGTTGGTCCCTTGTGGCCCTTGCGCCCTCAGTCGCAGCAGCTCTGATCAGCCATCCATCTGACCTCAAAATTTCGTTGTGCAGTTTCAGTTGTATAATAATAACAATAAAGACTATTTTATTTCCTTTCCTTGAGCAGCGCCGCTGTGAGGAGACATAGAGTAGCAATGCCCGGCAAGTGAAATTGGCAGGGACAGTATACGTTAGAGCCCCTTCATTTGTTAATTAAAATATGGATATTTTCCTGGGCTTATCGAATATCGGATTGCACGATGAAGGGTGACGATATATCCCCAAATCGATATTTTGACCCACCCCTAGTCTGAGGTGTGTTTGTTTTTAAAACCGCTACTAAGGTTAACAGTACTGCCTCACAGCAAGAAGGTGCTGGGTTTGATTCCTGATCTGGGACCTTTCCTCATTTTCTCCCCGTGTCTGCGTAGGTTTCCTCCGGGCTCTCCGGTTTCCTCTGGCCATCAAAACGTAAGAATGTTTGACACATTCAGTCAGGTTATGTCCATTGTGTGGCAGTGCACTAAGTTGCAGTGGCTCTGATCAACCCTCCATCTGCCCTCGTAATTTCTTTGTGCAATTTCGGTTGTATGACGACAATAAAATTCCTTCCTTTCCTTAACAACAATATTTTTTTTATATTTTTTACATTTTTGCATATTTTCTTCTGTCTCCTATCCATCAGAGCTGTTGAAGGAGCAGGAGCTGCCAGTGAAATGGTTAGAGATGAGATAGCCACCTCAGACAGAGAGAAGCAGGAAGACGTGAGACGCAGTGGTTCACAGAAGAAACATAAAAAGCACAAAAAACATAAAAGTAAGAAGAAGAAAAGGAACCGAGAGAACGAAAAGGAAAGCAGCTCAGAGTCTGGGGCAGAACTGGAAGGAACCAAACATCAAACAAGGTAAAACAAAATGTGTGGATGTTAATCATCACAAAATTGTTGTCTTACATATACAGCACATAACAATCAAAATTCATTTTCCCTCACACCCTGATAAAAACATAAAACCTCCCAAGTTTTTTTCTTTAAAACAAATATTTTAAAAAGTGAGTGCACATTGCAGAACAAAATGATGGATTGGTTGGAAGAGTCATGGCCAGCACAAATTGTAGGTACAGTTGAAAATAAATGTTAATGATTTCAATCCTATGTCAAACCTTACTAATCTCTTATTGATTTGCTGTGATGAACTACAGAATGTCAGTCTAATTTTACATATATGGTACTATGCAAAAAGCTTAGTCCGCCATTAGATTTGTTGTTTTAACAATGTTAAATGACCATACAGTATAATTATGTCCCAATCACTTTATTGGAACACATCCAGACAATACAGGAAACGTGTATGCAGTTTTAAAACAAGACTTAAAAAACAGCTTCTACAGGTTTAAGTATCTAGTATTTAGTGTGACCTACACTTATACTTGAACACCCTGGGTGTCTTAAAACCAGAGTGGGACCGTAAATAATGTTATTGGTAAAGCCTGTGTTTTTCCTAATATTTCATGTTAACGAATATCTGCTGTGTAAAAGGTGTATTACACCAAGGTTTTTTGAAGACGTGCTTCAGAATTACATAGACAAGTTGTATAAGTTAACTCATTGACAGTTTGCTAAAATATAAGACACATTTTCAGTCACATCATTCTAGCACTGCAGTGTTTAATTGATTAATCAACTAATAATCAATTACTTAATTGTCAACTATTTTGATAATCGACTTATCGGTCTGAGCTTCTTGGTCTGGTTTCTTTGCTCCATACAACAAAGAAATCATTCAAACTGAATAATTGTGGTTTATGGACAAAACAAGACATTTGAGAGCATCATCATTTAGAGGTTTGGGAAACACTGATCAACATGTTTGAGAATTTTCTGACACTTTATAGACCAAACTAATCAACAGATTATTTGATCAGTTTGATATTAAGAGAAGATAGTGGTTATCCTGTGCATCGGTGGCCATTTTGAAACTCTTCCTGTTTGTTTGCTGTTATTACTTGTTTTCAAATGTGGCTATTCCGATTTTTCTTTGCTTCACAGAAGAGGAACACCAGCAGATGTGGATATGGAACAAGGTAAGTCTCTTTTATTTTAATCAGTGATCTGTGTGTGAATCAGCTCTTGTGGGAAAATGCACTAGAATACTAATCCACTGAAAGACACAACAAAGCATACTGGTGTGTCAGAAGGAAGGAATGTGATATGTTGTTAAATATGCTAAAGTGCTAGTTTGACAACAGATCTACATCATCACACTCACTATTTCTTACGTTTTCATGTTCACATTTGTATAGAAAAAAGCATTTCTGTATGGATGGAGATGCCACTGCCTGGTTTTGAGATATATGAAATGCACCTGCTATTGTTATAAAATTGGTTGTTAAAGCATGTTGTTTATGTTGTATATATTATGATCAATATATGTATTGATTTATACAAAAAGTTTTCCATTTTAATCTTAGAAAGGACTCTCTCACATGTATTTAATGCCAGTGTTTTTTTCTTTATATTTAATTTTACAATTATATGCTTGACTATCAGCAGCGCTTTATCCTATATGTTGTTTTATAGTGTAGTGCATTCTATGTGTAGTTTTTAATTTAATTTAATTAACTGTTCATGACTGATCTGCTGAAGTTAATCTCTTCAGAGTTTGCCAGAGCAATGACTTCACCTTTGGTTGACTTGCATACAGACACAGGGCAATATGGAAACAAGCCCCATTTTAATCTCATTTGTAGGTATGAAGTCTTCTGATGTATAAAACATGTCACCTACAGATGAGGATAAGCAGAGCAAGTCCAAGTCCCACAAGCGGCACTCATCAGGGAAGAGGAAGAAGAAGAAGAGAAAGAGGAAAGGCGATGACAACTCATCAGATTCTGACTCCCCATACATGTCAAGACCGAGGGACAGTAAATGTGGTCGAGCCTCCTCGCCAAGACGACGAGAGGAGCTGCCTGATATAATCCCCAAACAGGTGAGATGGTCCTTGGTGCAGGAGAGTGAATGTTTACAAAATTCAGTTTCCTGTTGGAAAAGGCTGTTTTACGATGAGGTTTTTGTTCATTGTGTCTCTTCTGGCAACCAGGTTTTCTGTCTCTCAGGCTTTCATGAGCATGGGGGGGTACCTTATGCAACCACATTTGAAATAACCTGAACAATCAATTTAATCTTAAATATCAACTCTATTGTAACCTCGAAGTTAAGTGTTATTCTGTTATTTGTTGGATCCACTGTTTAGGTGACTTAGTTAAGTTTAAAATTATGTCAAATTTTTACTACAACAGTGGAATTAAAGGATTTACTCTCTGCTAACAGGACAGCTCCAATAAAGGAAGAAGAGATGAGGAGAATCATGGGAGGAGGAGCAGATCCCTCTCACCGTCAAATTCCCATTATCGTTCGCATTCCCGTTCAGTAAGGAGAAGCTCACGTTCACGGTGTGGACACCACCACCAAAGATCAAGGAGTCGCTCTTTATCCAGTTCACAATGCCACAGGACCCGGTCAAGGTATGAAGAAAAGCTTAAAGGCTTAAAGCTTAATATTGAAGTTTAAATTACATATTTAAATAACTTCATTTTCTTATATAAACAATATGAAATTAAAGCAGTTAAATAATGGACCACACCTACCACTTCTAATTTTTCAGCTCTTTCAAATGCAGCCTCATAACTGTGTGTTATGTAAAGTAGGGCTGCAACTAATGATTTTTTACACATAATCCATGTCTTACACACATTAGTAGGTTTTTTTTTTTACTGGTATCACTAGTCAATATGCCTGGTTGTCTATAGCTGCTTCTCAGCACAGGATGTGCACAGTATTCTTATATGCTGACTATGTGTCAAGACCTCATTACAACACTGATGATGTAACATTTCAGATTTCACGTATTCTCACATGTTTCTCAGGGTAGTAGTAATCATGTGGTTGTATCAGGATCACACCTTTTTACTTGGATGAAAACTAAATTGTGAACCTGTGTTTCACATTTGTTAATTTGCTGACAGTATCTGTTATTGAACACCACACATGCTGCACTGGCAAAAGCACAGTAATTATACACCTATATGTAGTTGGAAAATCAACATTGCGTCTGAATCCATGGAGCTCCCTTCTCATCATGAACCTGTGGCTTTTCACTCTTTACTGATTCGGTTGCCCTGGCTGCTGATAGCTCCTCAGAGAAGAGAGGAGCTGTTGAGGTGTCCGCTAAGGTTCCTTCAAAAAGCCATGAGCCACCTGTGCTGGCCTCCAGTCCGACGCCAAGAAACATCAAAACAGAGGAGCTGACAGAGTCACGGCCTACAGAGTTACATAACCAAGACCAGTGTAAAATGCCAGCAGAGAAGAAAGCAGAGGAAACAACACAACAATTAGGTAGGACTTGTTTGATGTCATCTCACGTATACTTTGCTCGGAGTCCTGTTAGAATAATAGTTCAGGTATTTTGAATCATCACTGGTGATTGCGCTGAGCACACCCTCTGCGTCAAGAACCAGTCTGAGACACGGCGGCTTGCTCTCACTGAAAACATGGCTGCCTGTGGGAACACCAGGAAAAACAGATTTTAGCCACTTTGCAAAAGGCTCTATGCCTGGATATCTTAAGAGTATGATTTCAGGTGTATCTCACCATTAGATCACCTTTTCCAACCGGGAAAATGAAGTGTGTAAACCCCTCTTTCTCTTGCACCATATTTTATAGGGGAAAAACAGCGATTTTACATCATGGCACACAGAAGTTGTTGATCCACGACTGCCTCCATCAGTAAGTTAAAATTAGACTTTTTTGTGACTTTGGTGTTTGAAATCTTTCATTCAGATTCACCCTAAGGGGCACAAACCTACCAAACGAGACCGCAGTAGACCAGCAGCTCCCATGTCCCATTGAGCTAGAAACATAATTTTCTCTATGGACTTTGGTATTGATCAAACAGATGACAAACCTAAGTTATTTTTCTTGTTCCCCTACTGGCATCCATGTTTTACAGGCCTCTGCCTCTGTGTCCAATTCTGATTCTTAGTACAGGGGGTTGCACAGTCAGCGTTGACAGAACTTTGTACAGCCACACTTTAAATAACCTGAACTATTCCTTCAATATAAAACAATTTCACTGTCTGGAAGTAAATTTTACACTCAACCTTTATTTTAAACAGACAAATAAATTAAGAAGGTATCAGAAAAGTTTAAAATTTTTGCATGAGAAATCCAAATTTAGGCACTCATTGGTGGTTGTAAAATTAAGGCCTTTATATAACCATTTGTGAGTGCCTGAATATGGAATTTTTAGTGCAAAATTTATTTTTATGCCGGAATTTTTCTGTAGCACCTCTGCCACAGCTCTCTTCTAAAGTTTATAGATATTCTTATGTCATTGAGAAAACTAGTTCAGAGTCATCTGATACTCCACACATTAAATGAATGAAGGTTGAAACATACTCTATTTGCACAATTTGAACTAAGTGTCAGTTATGGCTCAGAGATAGTGATGTGAAAAAAATGAAAAACATTTCCTCATCAAAACATTAATGAGGTAAAGTAAAGTAAAAAAAAAACTTTGTGTGGCAACTCTTACCTTACCCAAAGTCAAACATAATAAATGAGCTTTGCTGTGTTAAAATGTGTCTATGTAATTTCATCTGTTGTCTATTACTAAAGCTGCAGGTTGTGGCATATCCCAATCTGCACTGAACAAGTCCATAGTGACTGAACACAAGCAGACTGCTGAGCCCATCATTTCTCAACTGAAAGCATCAGAAAACCTTAACACAGACAGAAAATCACCAGCAAAGAAGAAGAAGAAGAAAACGTCCAAGTCTCCACAGAGGAGCAAAGATGGAAAGTCGTCAAAAAATAAGAAAAGATCCAGGTCCCCATGTAGGAGCCACAGGAGGGGATCCAGATCTCGCAGCCGTTTAAGGAGGACAAAATCCAGATCAAGGTAGTGTGACTTGACTGTTGAATTACCTGGATTCTCTCTAGTTCGTTTTTTTTGACATTGAACAGAACTAAAAATAAATCAGCTTACCTGTCGTCTATATAGGTCAGGCGGCCGGACGTCCAGGAGGTCACGCTCACGCTCCAGGTCAGCGTCACGGAGTCGGAGGAGGGCGCCGTACAGTCAGAGGGATCGCTGGAAACGAGAGCCAAGTCACTCACCCGTACTCATCCTCCGCAAAGATAGATCCCCTACAAGGAAACATGATAGCTCGAGCAACAGTCCTCACCGCATCACTGAACTAGGTCAGATAATATGAAATTAGACATTGTAAACTGTTGTGCCCCTTGCTTTTTTATTTGCATGTTGACTTTATTATTTATAGAGAGAGGTTTTGTGTCATGCATCAACCTTATTCCACTGTCAGAACGGAAAACTCACCAACTTTTATCAAGGTGTCCAAAGCTTCAAGCTTCCCTTCCTTGTGCATTCTGTTGAGTTACTTTAACACCACAGACAACTGACAAGCGTTCAGGGGGAATTGCTATTTCTCGTAGAGTAATCACACCTCAATCAGTACACGCCATCAACAGTACAACAATGCATTCATTATTAATCAATTACTAAATAAATATCTAAGTATTTTAACAGTTTAATCTGAGCATTGCTTTATAAGAAATCTTATCTTGGTTTGTGGACATTGTGTCATTTTGGCTGATTGACATTTTCTCGACTAATTAAGAAATAATGATCCGATTAATCTCTAACCCAAAGTAACAGTGTTTAACTGTTTTTTTGTTTGTTTTCTTTTGTTAGTTTATGCTAAATATTTAAATATTTTCTGTTAAATTCACAAATTCTATGTTTTGAATTACGTTCTTTCCCACAGATAAGGAGCAGCTGTTGGAAATTGCCAAGGCCAATGCTGCTGCCATGTGTGCCAAAGCAGGTATGCCCATTCCTGCCAGCCTGAGGTCCACAGTGCTTCCCCTGACTCTGCCCAGTATGGCTATGAACGCCGCAGTGGCCAGTATGACTGCCGGTATGATTTTGATTCCTATCGTCGTTCTGTCTGTACATCATACAACCATGCTTCTGATAAATCCGAAACTCTACCTTTAAGGCTCTATATTATCATTTAAATGTTTGTGTTTCTCTGTGTCTCTTTCAGCCACCATGACGGCAGCCTTGTCAAACATGGGTTCTCTGTCTTCACTGCTAGCGCTACCCTCTATAACCAACAAACCTCCCCCTGCTGCTGCTGCTGCTGCTGCTCAGCCCAACATGGCTGCTTTGGAGGAAGTGAAGAGGAAAGTGGCAAAGCAGGCCAACACCATCAGCATCAAGGAGTTTACTGATGTAAGGGAAAAACACAGTAACATAATGTATAACTTACTGAGGTTTCACTCTAAATACTGTACCTGCCACATAAGTGTGTAACTTTTTCAATATAAACATATGTCTGTTACATCCAAGCCATTGTCAGATGAGTTCACACAAAATGGTGTATTCGGTTACACAGTGGAACTTTATGTGTCTTTGCCTTTGGATGTAGCTGTAGCCAGGGTTTGTTCATCTTTATGTCCGTTGTGCCATCTTAAGGAAATCCTTTCACATTTGGCACAAACACTGATGTGGGCTTGAGGATTAACTGATTTTATTTTGGCTGTCAGTGGTTAAGGGCACTTTCACGCTCGTGTTAGTGTGTTATTTAATGAATGCCTTGAGAGAGTCATATAATGTTGTGGCTGTCTCAAATGTATTGGGTAGTTGAAGGTCAAGGTCACACAGGTCTTCACAAATATTTTTTTGGCCTCTTGAAAATGTAATTATTTTTCAGTCAAAATGCCCATGTAATACGGGTCTGGAAAAAAAGTCTGTGTAAACTGGTACTGATGCGGCTTGGAGCTTATTTGCTGTTTGTGTGTTTGCAGAAATGTAAGATGATTGTGGACAGTAAAGGAGAGCTGCCAGTGGCTGTTCCTCATGTGTCAGATGAAGAGGATGATGGGAAACCATTTGGAGGATCAGCTCTTCGGGAGCAAAAAGCCATCAGCTTCAACATCAATGTAACTCCCAATACACACATAAGTTTATATGTCACTCTTTATGTGTGGCTGAACCTGCTCTGAACAAGACCAGAACTAGTTATAGAGAAGAACCAGAACCAGAGCAGTTAGCATGAAACTAGTGGTGTGAGTGAGTGCTGGAGAGCATATTTATTACTCCACTGCACCCAGTGCACAGGGTTCGTACAGATGTTGAAATCCTTGAACATTCTTGAATTCGACTGTTGTGTTTTCAAGGTTAGAAATGTGCTTGAAAATGCTTAAAATAATGACTCTATATCTTTTGCAGCAAATAGCTATCTGACTTAGTAATTTGCTTATTAGATGGAGGAACAAAATAAGTCAAAGTCAAAATGAAATTCAAAGTCCACTTTTGATTTATTGTAGCATAATGACATCTCAATTTGATAAAAAAAAGAAAACCCTGAAATAATAATTCTGAATATGTATATATGTATTCTTATAGTTAAATGGTCATTTGCCACAGCTGTAAGGTGCTGGAAAAGCATGAAAACTGACCTCAAAATTGCTTGAAAACTGTTTATTAACCCTGACTGTGAACATTAATAGTGTGGCACAGTCCAAAATTATACCTGCTGCTTTGAGTTAATTAGCACAAGTCTCTGATATAATCTCATGCAGGTTAATTTATACACAGTGCTCATATTCTGCTAGACAGCATGTTCATTCTTCTGTAAAATAATGACCATGTTTTCTTTTGATTTTCCTCCAGAACACAGCAGTTCGTCCTACAGTGCGCAGTGATGCCGGCATAGCCAAGGAGTTTCCCGTGTCTTCGGGGTCCCAGCATCGGAAGAAGGTCAGAAAAGTTGCACATTGGATTTTAGTCATAATATGATTTAAAAGGTCCGTTTTAGTGTGGTTTTGTGAGGCAATGACACATTGTCAGCACTGATTGAGCTGTGTGCACCCCCTGCACCGAGAAACAGCTGCAAGTTGGAACACAAGAAAGAACAGATTTTAGCCACCGAATGAAAATATCATTCAAAATGCTGCTGTTTAAGTCTGTGATATCTTAAGAATATGTTCATCTTTCTTGGACCCAAAGTCCATAGAGAAAATCAACATTTTTAGCTCACAGGTACACAGGAGCTGGTGGTCTACTGCTCTCTTGTTAGTCAAGTTTTTGTCACTTTTCACTTTGACACATCTGAAAAGGATTTGGGAGGTTTAGGCAGTAATTTTGCAGTCAGGAACTGGAAGATTATTCCTGATTTGTGTTACTTTTACTAATTATACATAAAAGATATATTGATTTTATTATGCCTCATGACTGTAATGTAATGTCAAGGAGGGCGAGACATTGGGTGCCTACGGAGAATGGGTTCCAGTGGACAAAACAGCAGACAAGACTGCAGGTGCCTCCAGGAAGGCCCAGAGTCACATTCCCACAACATCTGCCACCTCGTCTTCATCAGCCAAAGCTGTGGCAGTGGCAGCAGGGTCACCAGAGGCTGTTGAACAACCAGCACCCGTTAATGACAGCGTTTTTCCTGACCCAGTGCAGCAGGTGAGAAATGTGTTTGTTTACTCACATTTGTGATTGTATACACCACTACATGCTTGTAAAGTAGCATTTTAAAAACAATCTCTCTTTGCAGCCAGTAGATATCTCTCAGGCTGTAACCGAGAGAATCAAAGCTCAGAGGCGTTTGGCTGAGAATCCATATGATGTCAGTGCGATCTGCATGCTCAACCGAGCACAAGAGCAGGTACAGTACACTTCCTGCCTCTGACATCTCCCCTGTGTTCTTTACTTTGACTATGATCTATGCAGTGAGGTTCCCTGAATAAATAAAAAGTAATGAGATGTCACAGCACCCCTGTGATCCTCATGTGGAGGATAAAGCAGTAGAAAATGGATGGATGGATGGATAAAAAATAATTATTATAATTTTTATTACTTATCCATGAAATCAGTATAACAAATGACAAGGCGTTATTGTGAGAAAACTGATTTCAGCCAGTTTACTACTGACTTTGTACCTTAGTACCTTATACAACAACTCCCAAAAACTTGAACTCTGACTGTAAAAATAATTAAATGAATGTGAATTCACCCTGCTCTATGTCCCGATCTTAACCCCGTGAAGACCTACAGTATACTGTGTGAATAGAAGCTCTTATTACGTAAAAGAAAATGGGAATAAGAACAAAATACTCAAAGATTATATGCTGGTTTTGTCTTTTTGTCTTATTCCAGACATTTCGGTTTAATTTTGAGATTTTCTTTCTGTCTTCTTTTAGTAACTCACAGTTGTTGTTTAGTGATGACACATTCCGTTGTCACTTTCCAGATGAACACTTTGACTCTGATCTAATGAAAATGTCCTGTTGTCATAGGTGGATGCGTGGGCCCAGTCCAACACTGTCCCCGGTCTCTTTACTGGTTCTACTGGAGCACAGGTCCTCACCTCAGAGGAGCTGTCCAACAGTGGACCACAAGCATGGCTGAAGAAGGTAAGAGGGTTAAATCATGAATATGCATATAGAAAAGTGTAGAATTGACAAACAGAAAAAAATCTTACCTATAAGATTTATGCCTGCTTAAGTGAATGCCATCTTAATATGTCCACTGCTATACCTTGCCATTAGAGAGCCTTTTTTCTGACTGCAATATGAAGTCACTTCGTAAACCGCTCACTTCCTGTACCAAAATCTATTGAGAAAATCAAAATGTAACTGTGTTCCATTCAAATCAATCATTACAAATATCTTGGGGCACTATAGTTATCATATATAGATATGTTCCTGCTTCAGTGAGAGTGAGCCTCTGTCTCTCAGACTGGTTCTTGGTGCAGTGGACACTGCAGCCACTGTCACATCTAATACTAGTTCACAGTACAAGCATTGTCACACTCCCTGTTTGTTCCCTAATGTATACGTCATGTCTCTGTGTCTCTGCTAGGACCAGTTCCTTAGGGCGGCTCCAGTATCAGGGGGTGTGGGGGAGTTCCTGATGAGGAAGATGGGCTGGAGGACGGGGGAGGGCCTGGGGAGGAACCGTGAGGGTACCGTGGAGCCAATTATCATTGACTTCAAAGTGGACCGCAAAGGTTTGTGGCCGAAGAATATAATTTTTTTTTCTCCTTTTCTTATATATTTAGCTTAAACATTTGTGCAGATTTTCATATGGTGGAACGGTCGTCTCTGTTTGTCAGGACTGGTTGCTGAAGGAGAGAAGCCACAGAAGCAGACGGGAGGACTGGTGGTAACCAAGGATCTAATGGGTAACAGAAACACAGCAGACATGGTCACAGCATGTACAGTAAAAAATAAAAAATAAACCTAAATTCAGTTCCCCTTTCTCAGATTCTGCATTTATATGTGTGCGCAGGTAAACACCCAGTGTCCGCTCTCATTGAGCTGTGCAACAAGAGGCGGATCATGCAGCCTGAGTTTGTCATGGTTCACCACAGTGGTCCTGACCATCGCAAGAATTTTCTCTTCAAGGTGGGTCATCTTGATTTTGTGTGTCTGTCTTGCTTCTTTTTATCAACTAACCTTATATAGAGGGTTTATCCACACAATTAAATATTCTTTATGCTTTAAAAGATAAGTGTACATGAGTTTCAGAGGAACTTTTTCTCATCCTTGTTCTAATTCTCATAGGTTTAATCAATATTCTTTCAATTCTGTCCCCACGTTGTGTTGTTTCCAGGTCACATTGAATGGTGTGGACTACCAACCACAGACAGCAAGCCCAAACAAGAAACATGCCAAGGCCATGGCAGCTACAGTTGCCTTGCAGGCTCTGGGAGAGGTAACATAAAAAACTGGTTTCTTTCACTTTCACTGTTGCTGTTTAGCACTAATGACATTTCACTGACATTCAGCTATTCAGCTATTATAATAATAATAATAAGCATCTAAAATTTTATTTTGGGTTTTTCCATTTGTGTGTCATGAGCCCATTCAGTAATATGAATATAAAAACAGCAATAGGAAATTACTATCAGACAGAACTAAAATCTTTTTGGTTCACTCTGAACTCACTAAACTTATTTTAATAATATTTTTCATGGAATTTCTATCTTTGACTGAGGCAGTGAAACCAGCAGACAAAATAAAAACACCACTGTCAAACAGTAGCTAAATGTTTGTATGAAGACGAAGTTTCCTCCCTTGTGGCGTTTTTCCACTATATAGTACCGCCTCGGCTCGCCTCGGTTTTGTTGGTTTTCCATTACTACCATATACTACCTCCTTAACGTGGGCGGAGTCATCACAGCACGGCTGCATGAAACTGCCGTGACTTTGTTTTATATGTGACTCACACAAACTAGGGACTTGTAAAGCAGTTGTTTTCGATGTATTTGAATCATTAGAATCAGTTCATTAAAAAGATCTGTTCACAGGATTGTTCAGTACTTCCTGCATGACCGGAGCACATACTCCGTCTGACACCGTTACTGAATACAGCGGCAGGGTTTGTGATAAAGTTCGCCATTGTTCCGTTTTGATTTTTGTGCCTCTTCCTGTCTAAAGACGTCAAGCATATTATCGGCTTAGCTCGCCTGAGCAGGTACTAAAAATGTACCAGGTACTATCGCTAATGCAAAAGCAAAAGGCGAGTCGAGCTAGTGGAAACACGCCATTAGTTAGCTGATGTGGTCAAGTCATCAGGACCCATGGTGCCATATTGAATGCACAGCTATCTTTGTGTGTATGTTTTATTGTATAAACATGATTATTATTTTTATTTAGAATGAAACATTTGTAAAACTTTCAGATGGAAGGAAATCTCAACCTTAATGACTGATACTATACTATAAAAGTAACATTTCAGGTTTTGGAGTGTGGTTGTTTATGGTACTGATAGATAGTCAGTGTTGATGGGGTTGTGCACATCCCTAACACAACAACCAGCCTGTGAGAAGGTCATTGGAAACATGGTTGTCAGCTGCTTGGGACACAAGGAAAAACTGATTTTTAGCCACTTAACTAATGTTTTGATGAATAAAATCTTCTCCATCTTAAGTTAAAATAATAAACAATAAAATAGTTCCCCACTTTATGTTGTTTGACAGCCTTTTCCAGCTGTTTTAACTGCTCATAGAAAATCATTGTTTTTAAGTCATCTGTAACACAGGAACTGCTGTTCTATTGCTAACTTATATGTTAAGTTTTTGTCACTATGGTGCATTTGAATGAAATACTTCAAACACCACAGCCACAAACTTATTTATTACTAACTGATGGAGGCAGTAGCAGAGCCATTACTCTTGTGTGCCATGGTAAAAGTCTTTGAACGTTGGCGTGGGAGAATAAGTGGTTTTCAAAGTGAAACAAACTGCCTTAAGCTGGTTCTCAGTGCAGAGGTGCATTTATTGATAATGTGTCAGTGCCTCATAAAACCACACTCCAATAAACCGGACCGTTCAATCTAATATAGTGTATTCAGACCTGTTTTTTGTTGCCAGGTTCCTGCTGATGGACCAGGACTCTACACTGGCCCTGTCTTCACTGCTGCTTCTACTGGCCCTTTGTTCTCTACATAGGCAAACACACATATAGTGTGGTTTGTGTGGTGCTGAGTCTTACACATTATTCCAACATTTAGATGATGCTGTTTTTGTAGATCTGTTTATAATTCATGAATCATTCTCACTGTAGTGTATTATTTATATTGTAACAGATGTTTGCACACGTCAGTGAGAATGATGAAGGTGAAGCTTCATGTGGCACAAAGTATCTTTGAATCAAAGCTACAAGTGACCAATTTTAGAACCACAAAGACATTTTTTTTTGTTTTTTAAGTCACTGTGTTTATGTCAGGGTGGCAGATTTGTTCTTTAGAGGTTCTTGGGATTCAGAAAGAATCTCTACTCATCTCATAAGTGGATGTTGTGTATTTATGTATTTATGTACGTATGATGACATTTGTAAATTAGTAGCATTTCAGTTTATGTATAATAGCTTACCAGTAGTTTAGTCCTAATCAATAGACCAGGCGCATGTGTCTCTGCATTTGCAGAGTTTGGTTTGGCTGTGAATTGAAACATATCTGTAAATGTCTTTTTGGTTAAAAATAGTTTCTTTTGGTCCTGATATTTGTGACCTGGCATTCTTCAAGAAAAAAACGCTGTTAAACTTTGTGCAACTTACCTTATAAAAAAATGTAAACACAAAATAAAGATTATATTTAAGTAATGTCTTAGAAGAATCCATTTTATTTCCAAAGATCCTGAAACTGACTTTTTTTTTTTTCAAAAAAGTCATAGTATAGCATGTCGTCCAAAATCAGTCAAAAAAGTCATAAATTAGTATGTCGTCCAAAATGAGACAAAAATGTCATATATAGTATGTCGTCCAAAATC